>NW_026705891.1:300000-379495 GCF_029867415.1 Vicia villosa | reverse complement strand
TGGTTCGCCAATTCAAATTTTGGCGCGCGTTACTATTTGCGTATTCCAGTTTTGTTTTTGTTTATTTTCTGATAGTTGTTTAACGCGCGTGTGTGGGTGGTGCAGTGGTCATGTGAAACGTTAGTGAAGGGGAGGTCGTGGGTTCGAGCCTCCCCTTTGCCCATTTATTTTTCTAAAAATTTCAACCCTCGATCCAGTGCGCCTCAGCTTCAAACCCTCACTATGCACCCTCAAATCTGAGCCATAGAATTCTATTAATTTAGATCCAACGAATCCTGGTTGCATACCCATACCATACACCATAACTGCAACCATATTGAATCAAAACCTAGTTAACTAATTTAGTTTAATTAATATATTCAAATTGTAATTATTTCTTTTATATAATTAAAGGTTTAATTAATGGTTTAATAATTATATTTTGTAAATGGAAAATATATATGATATTATTATTAAATTACAATTTGTTATTCGTGCCGATTAAATCGATTAATCGCTATGGTTAGCAACAATTTAATTAAAATGTTATTTAATTAAGTAAATTTGGTTTCTATTATGTGGTTAAATGGTTGCAATTATCTTATTAATTGTGATGATTAACCGTTTTTCTCTCCGATTTAATTTGTTATTCTTTTTAATCGAATCAATCGATTGCGAGGGGTAACAATACAAAATAAAATTCTACAAAATTATTAAAAAATACTTCAACTCATTATTAGTGATAATCGAATCAATCGATTAAAATTGGTAGTGATGCAATTATTAATCTTTTAACTATGGTGATCAAACCTATTGATCATTGCGGTTAATTGTGCCAAATCAGGGTTGTACGCCCACTCCTAAAAAACACTTCCCAAAACTTGTATGTATCGAATCATACATTATCATAGGCTATTTCAAAAGCCTTTGAGGCAAACTATATCAAATCAAATTTCAAACCCTAAGGGCGTACAACCCGTCCCCCGAACTACGTGGACTCTGATTCTCCCTAAGGAGATACGTAGGCATTTGGCAACAAGGCGAGTCTCCCACCTCCAAACCCTAATCATTTTAATAATTAATTTTGTCAACCCTAATAACTGATTATCATCTGCCTTTGCCCTAACCCTAATCTTTGAAATGTTAACCTTTAGGAAAGGGTTTTGGGTGCCTAACACCTTCCCTTAACCCGAATATGGTATCTTACCCTGAATCTCTAAACCATCAAAGGTTTCCTATTCGCCTTGGTAGAATAGGTGGCGGCTCTAAACATTAATTTTTAGGCAGGTTGCTACAGCTGGCGACTCTGCTGGGGACACACTATAATGGTGAATACTATGCTCCTATGGGTTTTAGGTTTAGGTTTGGGGCGCATTTTAGGGTTGGCATTTTTGCCATTTTTAGGGTTTGGGGGTTGCACCTTTTAATATTTTTATTTTTATTTTATTTGTTTATTTGTCTATTTGTTTTTTTGTTTTTTTGATTAAATATTTGTTTATCTGCCTTTAAATGTTTTATTATTACATGCATTGCTGGTTTGTTATGCTTTGTTAAACCCTAAGTGTGGGAGTTAACTTTGAGACCAAATGGGGACACGAATCGCCTACGAGTCTCATTGATAACTCCACTCGGAGTGGGTTGAGTATTCGGAAAGGTCCAAAACGAGGCTTGACTTTGTTGAGGGCTGGACTGGATACTTAGCTGATCTCTCCGAGAACCTACCCCAAAAATTCGAACCTCATGGATAAAATGAGCCGTTCTAAAATCCGAAGAGACAAAGAGTCTCGGAGGCTACGAACGACCCCATGAGACCTTCTAGAACCCCCATAAAAAGGTTGGCTCCCTAGAGCCCCCTGCGTCGAACCTATGAACTTAGGTTTCTTCAAATATTATATGTTTTCTTTTATATGTTTTATCTTCTTTTTTTTGTTATTATGTTTTTTGTGATTGCATGCATCATTTATCATTTGCATCTCCATCATGTTTTATCCACAAAAAAATAGTAAATAAAAAAAATATATAATATAAATGTAAAATATATTCTATTTTGGTGAATGTGTAGGAAGGATGAGTACCAAGAAGACCATTGTTCACTTTACTGTTTCCACTCCGGATATCAAGAAACTGAAAATAATCAAGGAAAAATTACCGTCAAGTGCTTTGGATAGGTTTGTGATTCGCTATGGGAATATTTTGGACTTGCTGGGTGTGAGAGTACAAGAAGAAGCCATTACTGCTTTGGCCCAGTTTTATGACCCTCCACTTAGGTGTTTCACCTTTCAAGACTTTCAGTTGGCTCCAACTTTGGAAGAAATGGATTCTTCGCTAGGGTTCTCAAAAATCAAAAAAGAATTCTATACTGGTGTGGGTAAAGAAGTGGACTTTTCAGATTTGGCAAAAGCTTTAGGGTTGTCCGTTACGGAATTGAAGACTAACTACAAAACTGATGGAGATGTGCATGGGATCAAGAGATCTTACTTAGAAAATCAAGCTACAATGTATGCTCAAAAGAAACAATGGGACATTTGTGGACATTTATTAGCTCTTCTGATTTTTGGAGTGGTTTTATTGCCAAAGAATATTGATTATGTTGATCCCGCTGCCATTCATGCTTTTACTTCCTTTAAAGTGCATGGACAAGATCCTACTCCGACAATCCTCGCTAATATTTACTATGCTATCCATACAAAGTATGAAAAGAAAAGAGGAATGCTATTTTGTTGTGTTCATTGGCTATATTCTTGGTTGACTTCTCATCTCTACAAATCTAGTTGCTTTATCAAAGAATTGAGTAGGAACGATTGGTCTCAAAAGTTAAGGGCTCTAAAAGCAGATTCTATTCTATGGTATGCAAAGAAATTAAATTCAGAAAAGATTATTTATAGATGTGGAGAATTCAGCAATGTACCATTAATAGGAACTCTTGGTTGTATTAATTATAACCCCATTCTAGCATTTCGCCAATTGGGTCATTCCATGGATAAAGAACCCGCCGAACAATGGATAAAAGAGTTAATATTGCATGACAATGGGAAGGCTGAACCAAGAATATGGAAAGAAGTAATTCAAGCTTGGAAGCATGTTCAAAGAAAAGACTTTGGGCCAAAGAATGTAGTTGCAAGAGCACCTTACACCGCATGGGTCCAAGAAAGAGTTAAGAAAGTGCTGCTTCCTTTTGTTGTGGATCCCGCCTACAAGCCTGATTCTCCTGATCCTGTTCCTTTATCCATCGAAGAGATAGAAGGAATTAGGGCTGCCCTAGAGGCGTCCCAAAAGGAGAAAGAGAAATTAGAACTTGATTTGCATCAACTTACTAATGAGAAAAGTCAACTACGCCTTGACCTCAAAGAGAAGAACCAAGAGCTTCAAGCGATGAAGGAGGAAAGTGATAGACAAAGAGGCAAGAGGAAACGTGCAACTGAAGGGTATCTAAGTGCTAATTTCGATCTAGCAGCACACAATGAGAGATTGGACCAAGCTGATTTAGAAATTGCAAGGTGGAGAAGACGCTTCGAGGAAATTGCCCATGATAAAGAAGAAACCGAGAAAGAGCTAGAAACAATGATCCTTAATTTAAATGATAGGACTGAGGGCCAAGAAAGAGAAATAAGGGGCCTCAGATATGACCTTCAAGAAGCTCAAAATGTTGGACAACAAGAGCGTGCAAGGAGAGTAACAGTGGAAGAAGCGTTCCGACAGCGCACCGAGGAGTATAATAGAGCATACCAAGCCATGGTGTCACTTAGGGAGGTGTTCGCAAAGGAAAAAGAAATACATGAGGCAGCCCTGAATGAAAGAGATCATTGGAAAAGACTTCACACAATTATTTCTGCGGCAAGTGAGCACGTAAGCATGGTTCCTAAGCTACTTGAAGACTACGAGAAATATCGCGAGGATTATGACAAACTAGTCTTTTTGTGTAATGATTTAATTCAAGATATTCCAAAAAGTTTGGAGAAAGCAGAATCATCTCCCGTCATCCTTCCTGAAGTAGTCAAAGAATTCATGGAGCTTTGTAGAAGTATGGTGGACAAGTTCCAAGAAAACATCCAAAGGCGTTCTTAGTTTTATGTTTTTTTTCTTCCTCACTTGTTGCTTTTACTTTAAGAATTTTCAATCTAATTTTCTTTGAGTATCTTTCAATTTCAGTTTCTTTCCCTTTATTTGTAAACCAACAATGAAGTGGTATTTCCCTTTTTAATAATAAAGTGTGTTTATTTTTTGGCATTTACTCGTTGTTCTTATAATATTCACCAAATAGATATATAAAAAAAAAAAGAAAAAAAAGAGAAAGGAAAGAATAAAAAAAGGAGAAAGTACATTTACTATAATAATGTGGATAAAACATGAACATAGCATAAAACATAACATTCATATCATGCATGTCATATTTAATTACAAAAACATTAAAAGGAAACTATCTTCATCTCCAGTCACACCATTGCAACTCCACCGCTAATCCAGACAAGATCTCAAAAGAAGAAAGCGATGGAACAACTAGAACAGAATCAAGCCGCCCTTCGAGAAGAGATGACTCAATTGAAAGGAAATGTGGAGGACCTCAAGGGAGGAATGGCTCAAATGTTGAGTCTCATGAAGGGTATTAAGGAGGAACAGGATAGAGCTAGGGAAGAAAAGAATCGGTATGAGGAAATGCCGAACGATGGAAATCCACTGCTAGGATTCGTTCAGGGATTTGATCCTCACAAATCAAACACCCACTCGTCAAAGAAGGTTACTAAAGCCCATGAAGAGGGAGAAGCTTCCTATGAGGGATTCATTCCCACCGCTCAGAAGGAGGGGGCGCCTCGTACCGTTCGCATCCCTATTAACAATCCGCCTAAAGATGAGGACTATGTGGACTTACAATACGGGGAGGTGGACGAGCCAAACCAGGAGTCCCAGCATAAACAAACCCAAGCTGATTCTGAGGAGACTGCTAGAAATAGCGGACAAATCAAGGCACTAGAGGAAAGAATGAAAGCAATGGAGGGATATGATGCCTTTGATGTGGATACCTATGAAATGAGTTTGGTGCCGGATTTGACTATCCCTCACAAATTCAAGATGCCCGACTTTGAAAAATACAAAGGACTTACATGCCCTAGAAGTCATTTACGCATGTACGTCAGGAAGATGGCTGCCTATGCCAATGACCAAAAGCTGATGATGCATTTCTTCCAAGACAGTTTGAGTGGGGCATCTGTCGAATGGTACATGCAGTTGGAAAAGACACATATCCGAAGCTGGAACGACCTTGCTAATACGTTCCTCAAGCATTACAAGTATAATCTGGACATGGCTCCCAATCGGATGCAACTGCAGAACTTGTCTCAGAAAAAGGAAGAGTCGTTTAAGGAGTATGCCCAAAGATGGCGAGAACTAGCATCTCGAGTCCAACCTCCATTGTTGGAAAAAGAGCTAGTTGACATGTTCATGAGAACTCTACAAGGACCATACTACGACAAAATGATTGGAAGCGTATCCTCGGGATTTTCAGATCTAGTGGTTATCGGCGAAAGAATTGAGGACGGAATCAAGGATGGGAAGATACAAGGAGCTTCATCTAACTCTTATCACTCTAAGAGGCCCACCTCAACCTTCGCTAAAAAGAAGGAAGGGGAGACCAATGCAGTAGTGCACCAAGAGTTTAGACCTCCTATGACATACCCGCCTCGACCAAGATTCCAAGGCCCTCCGAGGAAGTTCGACCCTCTGCCCACTTCTAAAAGTGAGATACTGAAATACCTGTTAAATGAGCAGTTAGTGGAAGTCAGACCAATGCCACCTCCAATTCCCGGAAAAAGTATGCCCAATTTCAAAGCTGATGAGAGATGTGCATTTCACGCCAATTCTCCCGGACATACATTGGAAAAATGTTGGGCCTTTAGTCACAAGGTTCAAGACCTAATAGAGTCAGGAGCAATTGCTTTTGACAAACCTAATGTAAAGACGAACCCCATGCCTCGCCATGATGGCACAGTCAATGCAATCGAGCTAGTCACCGAGCAAGAGTTTGTTCAACAACGGAGTTCCCCCATAGATGCCCTTAAGAGGTATTTACTTGCAAAGGGGTTCGTCCTCGAACATAACGAAGCTTTTAAGACGACCTTGCAAAGACTAGTGAATCAAGGAGTGGTTCAGTTCAAGGAATATCCTGAGGAAGAGTATGTAGCCATGTTGGACAGAAATGAACCATTAATGATACCAAGGCAAGGGGCAAGGAAGACATTGATCATCCCTTGCACCAAAGCCACACTGCTGATACCCACACAAGGGCACACTAGGATCATCCCAGTCAGGGATCCATACCCTGTAGATAAAATGAAAGCAGTCCCGTGGGAGTATGAGTCTAATGCTAATACCGATGTGACAAACATCGTTGGGCCTGGAGGCATGACGCGTAGCGGTCGCATATTCAATACTGCTAAATCAAAGGAGAACTTAGCACAAGCAAACGACCAAGCTACTGTGGTCCCTACTGAAAGTAGCACACCCACTGACAAGGATACCACCAATAAAGATGCTGAAGAGTTCTTGGCACTGATCAAGAAAAGTGATTACAAGGTAGTGGATCAGCTGCATCAAACGCCATCCCGGATATCACTCCTCTCGCTGTTAATTCATTCAGAAAAACATCGAGACACTTTGATGAAAATCCTAAGTGCTGCTCACGTAACCAAAGACATCACTGTAAACCAATTCGATGGAATGGTAGCTAACCTTACTGCTGGGGCATGTTTGAGTTTCAGTGAACACGAGTTGCCCTCACAAGGGAAAGGACATAACAAAGCCCTGCATATCTCCATGCAATGTGGGAAAGCTCATCTATCTAGAGTGCTGATCGACACAGGGTCGTCGTTAAACGTGATGCCAAAAGCTACCCTAGACAAGATAGATCTGGAAGGGCTAGTAATAAGACCAAGCCGTCTGGTGGTCAAAGCTTTTGATGGGTCGCAAAGTCCAGTATTTGGA
Organism: Vicia villosa; assembly: GCF_029867415.1. Lineage (NCBI taxonomy): Eukaryota > Viridiplantae > Streptophyta > Magnoliopsida > Fabales > Fabaceae > Vicia > Vicia villosa. Next base: position 372,541 of record NW_026705891.1, on the reverse strand, counting down.
GAGGTAGATCTCCCTGTGGTAATAGGCCCTCGTACCTTCTGCATCAATTTCCAAGTGATGGAGATTGAGCCTGCTTATACATGTTTGCTGGGACGCCCTTGGATCCATGCTGCTGGGGCAGTCACCTCTACTCTGCACCAGAAGATGAAATTTGTGGATGGAAACTCTATAGTAACTATCAGTGGGGAGGAGGACATATTCGTCAGTAATCTAGACTCGTACCGGTATATCGAGGCTGGAGAAAAGGCATTAGAGACTTCATTCCAAGCGCTTGAGATTGCCACTGCTGTCACACTACCAATTGAGAAGACTCGAAGGGCGGTGACTTCTTGGAGAGACCTGCAAGCTACACAGATGGAAGGCTGGGGCAAGATCCTAGAAGTGCAAGAGAAGAAAGATCGTCTGGGGTTAGGATACCAATCCACAAAGAAGGCTGCAAAGGAAGAGCAACGGTTCCCTCCGATCACACAAACTTTTGTCACAGGTGGATATGAGCACGTATCCATGATATCTAGCATGGAGGGAACGTCCAATTTCATCAGAATGATCAGGCCAGGAGAACAACTTCAAAATTGGACAAGCCTGGAGATACCGGAGATAGTTTACATTTCAAAGTAATTTGCTTTTCTGTCGTGTGTTTCATTTCCCTTTCAAGTTATTAAAATAAAAAACAATGTCGCTCATGCCTCGCCCGAAGCATAGAGTTGGTTTGTAAGGGCCCCATTTTACTTTCAAAGATCCAAGTTTATTAATAAAATTTTCGTTTGCGTTTGGTATCAAAATCCTGTCTCGCTCTTGCATTCACCTTCTCAAAATGACAAATAACTTTCTTGCATAAAACAAAAGCACAAACATAATTGCATACTAAAAAGACAAAAAAATCAACTTGTGCAGATCACCTTCTAACATCACCGATAATAATACTGCTGAAACTCAATATAAATTCGAGGCTCTCGCTAATCAGTCTGAGGAAGAAGATGAGGAAGACGAGGAACTTCCAGAAGAATTGTCAAGGCTAATGGAAAGAGAATCCAAAAGCATGCTCCCTCCTCAAGAGGCAATCGAAATCATAAACTTGGGCACCGACAAAGAACCCAAGGAAATCAAGATTGGGGCAACACTGAACGAGGGCATAAAAGCAACACTGGTCAAACTCCTCCATGACTATGTGGAAATATTCGCTTGGTCATACCGGGATATGCCTGGGCTGGACACAGACATCGTCGTGCATAGGTTACCACTCAAAGAGGGCTGTACACCTGTCAGACAAAAACGCAGAAGAGTCCGACCCGATATGGATAACAAGATCCGAGAAGAGGTACTCAAGCAGTTTGATGCAGGTTTCCTTGCCGTAGTCGAATATCCGCCGTGGATCGCCAATATAGTCCCAGTACCTAAGAAAGATGGAAAGGTACGCATGTGTGTTGATTATAGAGACCTGAATAAGGCAAGTCCAAAGGACGACTTTCCGCTGCCACATATAGACATACTAGTGGACAACACCGCACAAGCTTCAGTGTTCTCATTCATGGACGGATTCTCAGGATATAACCAGATTAAAATGGCTCCTGAGGACATGGAGAAGACCACCTTCATGACATCCTGGGGCACTTTCTGTTACAAGGTAATGCCTTTTGGATTGCGAAACGCCGGGGCAACATATCAAAGAGCTATGGTCACACTATTCCATGATATGATACACAAGGAAGTCGAGGTGTATGTAGATGACATGATCGCTAAATCCCATACTGAAGAGGAGCATCTCACACACTTACAAAAGTTGTTTGAACGCTTGAAGAAGTTTAAGCTAAGGTTGAACCCAAACAAGTGTACATTTGGTGTGAGATCAGGAAAGTTGCTGGGATTCATAGTAAGCCAACGAGGCATAGAGGTAGATCCTGACAAAGTAAAAGCCATACAAGAAATGCCCGTCCCGAAGACAGAAAAAGAGGTTCGTGGTTTCTTAGGGCGCTTGAATTATATCTCAAGGTTCATTTCGCACTTAACTGCTACGTGTGAACCCATATTCAAGCTACTAAGAAAAGATCAACCAATCAAGTGGAATGACGATTGTCAAGTAGCTTTCGAAACTATAAAGCGTTATCTACAAGAACCACCAATACTCGTACCCCCGGTGTCAGGAAGGCCGTTGATCATGTACCTCACTGTCCTCGACAGGTCCATGGGATGCGTACTGGGGCAGCAAGACGAAACAGGGAGGAAAGAACACGCTATTTACTACCTTAGCAAGAAATTCACTGATTGCGAATCCCGGTATTCACCATTGGAAAAGACATGTTGCGCCCTAGCATGGGCCTCCAAACGTCTAAGGCAGTACATGCTGAACCATTCCACATGGTTAATATCGAGGATGGATCCTTTGAAATACGTGTTCGAGAAACAGGCTCTCACGGGAAGAATTGCTAGATGGCAAATGCTACTGTCAGAATATGATATCCAATACGTCACCCAAAAAGCAATCAAAGGGAGTGTATTGGCAGAACATCTAGCTCACCAGCCCATTGAAGAGTATCAGTCTATGAAATTCGACTTCCCTGATGAGGATATCATGCTGGTCAGGGACTATGAAATGCCCGGACCCGATGAAGGGCCCGAACCAGGATTGGTATGGACTCTCACATTCGATGGAGCCTCAAATGCATTAGGACATGGCATAGGGGCAGTCTTGACATCTCCTGACAATCGTCATATACCTTTCACTGCAAGATTGTGTTTTGACTGTACCAACAACATTGCTGAATATGAAGCATGCATATTGGGTCTCGAGGCGGCGATCGATCTGAGGATTAAGTTACTTGAAGTATATGGGGATTCAGCATTAGTAATCCACCAAGTCAATAAAGAATGGGATACGCGAGATGCAAAGCTAATCCCATACCGAGACCTCATACTGGAACTAATGGCTGAGTTCGACATTATCACTTTCAATCATATCCCGAGGGAAGAAAACCAGATGGCTGATGCGTTGGCAACACTCTCCTCCATGTTCAAAGTAAACTGGCCTAATCACGAACCGCAAATAACGGTCAGACACTTTGAAGAACCAGCCTATTGCCTCACGATTGAGAAACAAGCTGATAACAAACCTTGGTACCATGACATCAAGGAATACTTGGAGAAGCAAGTGTATCCAGAAAACGCCTCCACGATTGACAAAAAGACACTAAGGAGGTTGGCATCTAAGTTCTTCCTAAATGGTGATGTCTTGTACAAGCGAAACTACGATTCAGTGTTGCTAAGGTGTGTGGATAAGAGTGAGGCCAAGGAGATTATCAAGGAGATCCATGAAGGAACCTTTGGGACTCATGCAAATGGACATTCAATGGCAAGAAAAATACTAAGAGCTGGTTATTACTGGTTAACAATAGAGGCCGATTGCTTCCAACATGCAAGGACATGCCACAAATGCCAAATATATGCTGACAAGGTTCATGTGCCACCAAATCCACTGAACGTACTAAGCTCGCCATGGCCATTTGCAATGTGGGGAATTGATATGATAGGTACGATCGAACCCAAAGCATCTAATGGACACCGATTCATATTGGTTGCTATTGACTATTTCACCAAGTGGGTCGAAGCTGCTTCCTACACTAATGTAACAAGACAAGTGGTTACTCGATTCATCAAGCATAACCTCATCTGCCGATATGGGATCCCAAGTCGAATCATTACCGACAACGGGTCGAACCTGAACAACAACATGATGAAGGAGTTATGCGAAGAGTTCAAAATTGAACACCACAATTCTTCACCATACAGGCCTAAGATGAATGGCGCTGTTGAAGCCGCGAACAAAAATATCAAAAAGATAATACAGAAAATGGTGAAGACGTACAAAGATTGGCATGAGATGCTTCCCTTCGCCCTGCACGGTTACAGAACTTCAGTACGTACATCCACAGGGGCAACCCCTTTCTCCTTGGTCTACGGCATGGAAGCAGTTCTCCCTATCGAAGTGGAGATTCCATCGTTAAGAGTCCTAGCCGACACAAAGTTAGAAGAATCGGAATGGGTAAAAACCCGCTTTGATCAGCTTAATCTCATTGAAGAAAAGCGACTGACAGCTTTGTGCCACGGGCAGCTCTATCAAAAACGAATGAAAAAGGCGTTCGATAAAAAGGTCCGCCCTCGAACTTACAAAGAAGGAGACCTCGTTCTCAAGAAAATCCTACTACCCCGACTTGACGCCCGAGGAAAATGGACACCAAACTACGAAGGGCCATATGTCATAAAAACAGTGTTCTCAGGAGGAGCGCTCGTCCTTACCACCATGGACGGAGACGAGTTAACACATCCGATCAATTCAGATGCAGTCAAGAAGTACTATGCCTAGCAGGGGCAAGACTTCAAACTACGAGCCCAAGACAATTCGTAAAGGATAGGAAATCGAGCAATCATTAACTTCCGAAGTCAAAGGATTACTGGGGCCCTCGATGGTAAAAGAGCGATAGTAGTATTAATATCATTTCTATTTGTCATTTTTCTTTCTCATGTACACTCGCCAATTCAAGGCAACAATCAATAAAAGTCTTTCCTTTTCATATCTATCTTTTCATCATTTCAACACCAAGTGCAAAGGATAATTTGTTTCTTATAAACTTTAAACTCTGAACTTAAAATAAGAAACTTACAAACTAACAGACTAAGCTAAAAGGGGATGAAACTACGACATCTCCGGTAGTCAATACAAGCCTGGTCCCGAAAGCACCGCAATACCCCAGTATACTAACTTCAGGCGATCTAAGATAAGACCCATGGAGCTGCTCAAAGGCCAAACAAATCCAATGGGTGACAGGAGATAAAGCATCGAGTTCGTCATACATATTCATACTCATGAACATTCACATATGTACTGTCTGCATAAGCATGCATACATTTACAACAAATCATAAGCATATACATTCGCAAAGCATCATTCTACAGACAAAAGCTCGGGTTCCCTCGAATCCAATCTCCAAACTCAACTCTCAAGTTCAAATTCAAACAAAAATCGTAACCCACGCGTTACGTCTTGTCACGGTAGTGATAACGGCACCCAACAAAAATCGTAACCCACGCGTTACGTCTTGTCACGGCAGTGATAACGGCACCCAACAAAATCGTAACCCACGCGTTACGTCTTGTCACGGCAGTGATAACGGCACCCAACAAAAATCGTAACCCACGCGTTACGTCTTGTCACGGCAGTGATAACGGCACCCAACAAAATCGTAACCCACGCGTTACGTCTTGTCACGGCGGTGATAACGGCACCCAACAAAAATCGTAACCCACGCGTTACGTCTTGTCACGGCAGTGATAACGGCACCCAACAAAAATCGTAACCCACGCGTTACGTCTTGTCACGGCAGTGATAACGGCACCCAACAAAATCGTAACCCACGCGTTACGTCTTGTCACGGCAGTGATAACGGCACCCAACAAAATCGTAACCCACGCGTTACGTCTTGTCACGGCAGTGATAACGGCACCCAACAAAATCGTAACCCACGCGTTACGTCTTGTCACGGCAGTGATAACGGCACCCAACAAAATCGTAACCCACGCGTTACGTCTTGTCACGGCAGTGATAACGGCACCCAACAAAATCGTAACCCACGCGTTACGTCTTATCATGTTAGTCCCTTGGCAGTGATATGGCACCATGTTTTCCAGCAACACATCTATTTTCACACTCCACAATACCAGCAAATTTCAGGGTACTCTCAGTGTTCAATAATCTTCCACCTTCAGGTCGTAACAGGCAAACAAGCCTATCCGCCTCTTCAGGTTTAAGAATATTGAACAGGGGCAGCTGTCATACCCCAAAATTTGCCCTACCTACTTCACTCACAAAGTTTCAAAGGATAGGGCTCCATTCAAGATGCACTCCTAGTCAAAAGCCTCCTAAGGCTAGGGTTTGAGATTCCTCTAAGAGGGATCAATGAGATGAGGCTCTTAATCAAGGGTATATGGCTCATAATGATCTAATCTAACCCCAGGGCAAAGGTCAAGGCACCACTCCAAAAGTCACATGTTCAAACAGTCTCCAAATCTACAATCAGCTGATTCAAAATCAAAGTCAAGGCATGAGCCAAACTTCTAAGCATGGGTCAAACAACAAGTATGGGGATGTATATCCATCATTTGATCAAAATTGATCATGATTCCATTAATAGAAACTCAGAGATGAACCAATCTAAAAAGTTCAAATTAGGGTTTCTATAGGAGAAAGTCAACCCAACTTTGACTGGGCATAACTTTCACATGGAACATCAAAAATTCCCCACTCAAAGCCTATTTTGAAGGAAATTGGATTCTCTACAACTTTGTCTCTCACAAGCCAAGGCTAGAAATGCTTCATTTGGAAGGTACAAGGCAAAAGATTACAGGTCCTTTTTAAGCAGTCTCCAAAAGCAGTTTTTTTGCAAAGAGGATATGATCAAGATAAAAGCTCCAAATGGAAAATATGTTCCAAAGTGGCTTATAGAGGACATCTTGAGGTTTCCAAAAAGTCCTAGCACTCCTTCATATCTTAAAAATTGAGTGAAATATGCTTGATCAAAGTTAGGAGATTTTTAGGGACCAAATGTGGAAAAAGAGGGTTCAAATGGAGAAGTTTTGCAAATGGGCCTATGGTTTTATAATACAAACTTGGTCCACAAGTCATTAGCATGCCCAAAACAAAATGCCACGAAATTTAACCTATTATTTGATTTAATATAATTTTTTATCTCATTTTTTATGATTTAATTAAGTGTAAAATCAAATATTATGTTAAAATATTGGTATAGGCCAAAATCCAATCAATATTAATGGTAAACATGATGTAATTTCGTGGTAATGGGATCAAAGAAGAATAAAATCAAATCTTGGCCAAAATAGTAGCTTAGCATTCAAGTAAGAAAATCAAATTTCTCAAAAAAAGCAAGATTGGATTCAAAGGCTATTTTGGTTCTTTTTCTTGACCTAAAGATCCCCCTATAAGTACTAAAGAGAGGCATAAGGGTTGAGGACGAAAATTCTGGGAAGAAAAGTTGCAAGAACCGAAAAAGTCATAAAAAAGTGGAATTCGGTTTTTGGAGAATTTGGGGGCTTTCATCGAGAACTAAAGGTTTCCAAAGCTTCTTCAAGTAATCTGGAACGTGTTTGGATCGTTTATCAGCTTCAGCACCCCCAGAATTTCTCCATAATAGCCAAGGTATGTAGTTTTAAAAACTGAATCGATTAGCATATTATACGCATGTTCATGTGAATTTGATTGTATGTTTGAGTTTGTGTCATTGCTGTGGACGTTTCTGAATCATTTTCTTTAAGTTTGGGGGCGTAAATCATGTTCGGCCATGGGAGGCCGAGTTAGGGTTTTGTTTTGGATTTGGGGGTTTTCAGTAGGGATAAAATTAGGGTAAGGCAGGGTTGGCATTGAGATCGCGTGACCAAAACGAGTGGAATCAGGGGGTTGCGCCTTTCCTATTGGCATCCATGTGCTGTTCGTTATTTTTGGTAGTGAGGGGTTTGCTACGAAAAATCCTTAGCAGTTTCGTAGCTAAATATGCAGGTTTTGCAGGTCTGGAGGTAAGTGATGATGCGTTGGCATGATCTGGTTCGCCAATTCAAATTTTGGCGCGCGTTACTATTTGCGTATTCCAGTTTTGTTTTTGTTTATTTTTTGATAGTTGTTTAACGCGCGTGTGTGGGTGGTGCAGTGGTCATGTGAAACGTTAGTGAAGGGGAGGTCGTGGGTTCGAGCCTCCCCTTTGCCCATTTATTTTTCTAAAATTTCAACCCTCGATCCAGTGCGCCTCAGCTTCAAACCCTCACTATGCACCCTCAAATCTGAGCCATAGAATTCTATTAATTTAGATCCAACGAATCCTGGTTGCATACCCATACCATACACCATAACTGCAACCATATTGAATCAAAACCTAGTTAACTAATTTAATTTAATTAATATATTCAAATTGTAATTATTTCTTTTATATAATTAAAGGTTTAATTAATTGTTTAATAATTATATTTTGTAAATGGAAAATATATATGATATTATTATTAAATTACAATTTGTTATTCGTGCCGATTAAATCGATTAATCGCTATGGTTAACAACAATTTAATTAAAATGTTATTTAATTAAGTAAATTTGGTTTCTATTATGTGGTTAAATGGTTGCAATTATCTTATTAATTGTGATGATTAACCGTTTTTCTCTCCGATTTAATTTGTTATTCTTTTTAATCGAATCAATCGATTGCGAGGGGTAACAATACAAAATAAAATTCTACAAAATTATTAAAAAATACTTCAACTCATTATTAGTGATAATCGAATCAATCGATTAAAATTGGTAGTGATGCAATTATTAATCTTTTAACTATGGTGATCAAACCTATTGATCATTGCGGTTAATTGTGCCAAATCAGGGTTGTACGCCCACTCCTAAAAAACACTTCCCAAAACTTGTATGCATCGAATCATACATTATCATAGGCTATTTCAAAAGCCTTTGAGGCAAACTATATCAAATCAAATTTCAAACCCTAAGGGCGTACAACCCGTCCCCCGAACTACGTGGACTCTGATTCTCCCTAAGGAGATACGTAGGCATTTGGCAACAAGGCGAGTCTCCCACCTCCAAACCCTAATCATTTTAATAATTAATTTTGTCAACCCTAATAACTGATTATCATCTGCCTTTGCCCTAACCCTAATCTTTGAAATGTTAACCTTTAGGAAAGGGTTTTGGGTGCCTAACACCTTCCCTTAACCCGAATATGGTATCTTACCCTGAATCTCTAAACCATCAAAGGTTTCCTATTCGCCTTGGTAGAATAGGTGGCGACTCTAAACATTAATTTTTAGGCAGGTTGCTACAGTCATATATATATATATATATATATATATATATATATATATATATATATATATATGAGGAGGGATCAAATTACACCCGAAGAGTTACACCACGAGTTACACTCGTTCAATAACTACATCTCGAATTAATATTTTTTAAATTTAACCGTTGGATTGAAACATAATATCATATAGATCATACCTATAAAGTTTGAGCTTAATCTATAATGATTTACTATGTCATTGAATTACATCAAAATTAACGTTATATGAAAGTTCATTTTGACGTTAATCTTTGGATATCTTGATGATATAGTAAATCATTATAGATTAAGCTCAAACTTTATAGGTATGATCTATATGATATTATGTTTCAATCAAACGGTTGAATTTAAAAAATATTAATTCGAGATGTGGTTATTGAACGAGTGTAACTCGTGGTGTAACTCTTCGGGTGTAATTTGATCTCTCCTCTCTCTCTATATATATATATATATATATATATATATATATATATATATATATATATATATATATATATAATTTATTAGGTTAATTATCGTAAATAAATAAATATGTTACTAAGGCTCAGTTTGGTAAGGCATAATTTTGAGCTTATGTCTTATAGCTTATAGCTTATAAGCTCATATGACAATTCAGATCTGTTTGGTAACAGTCTTTTCCTCACTAGCTTATAGCTTATTTTACTAACTTATAGCTTATTTTTTAGACGCTATTTCAAATATCATTTTAGCTTATAACTTATCATTTTTTCTTCCTTTTTTATCCTTTATTATTTTAGCATAAATTCATTTTTATCCTTTATAATTTATTTTAATTTCAAATTAAATAATTATGTATTAAATATCTTTTATGTCATTTTACATTTATAAGTTACTTGAACCGCTAATTTTACCAAATACTTCAATTAGCTTATCAGTTATTAGTCTCAACCATCAGATATAAGTTATAAGTTATCTGTCATCAACCATCAACTATAAACTATAAGTTGTAAGCTAGCTTATCAGTCAACCACTATTTTTACCAAACAGACCCTAAGTCTGAGTCAAACTCACTTTTTTCTCTTCCTCTCAAATCCTGCCATCTTACATGCTTCTCTCTTCCTCACATATTTTTTATTCCAATAATTCTTTATTTTTTCTCTAAATTTCTCCGATTAAAAATCAAAGGTAAAATAAGTATTTTAATTTTTTCTTATTCTTTTCTCTTTTTTGAGTTGAACCATAAAATTCCAATTTGTTAAATTAAATCAATTTTTTCAATTTCTCATAAATTGTTTTCTTTATAATCAATTGATTTTGTTGTTCTCTTTATAATATAATTAACTATTTTAAATGGTTTCATTATTCTTTTTATAGGATGAAGAAATTTTTTCATGTGCTTTCTAGAGACAAAGCTACTTCTTCGACTAATATAAGAGCATCGGAAACTCAACATCTAAGTGAGAGTACTAAAGTTGTCGATTTTGAAATGCTGGAAATAGATCCAAGAATTATGCCGACAATTTCAAGTTATCATCCTCACAATTTTGTTTACCCTTTGCCTGTTCAAGGTAAACAAAGACGTCGAATTTGCAAAAAATTGGTTTGATTTGTATGACTGGATTGATTATAGTGAATCTAACGACTTAGCATTTTATTTTCCATGTCTTTTATTTAAAAATGTCTCTAAATATGGGAGAGATCACTTTGTGACAAAGGGGTTTGGTGACTGGAAGAATTCTCAAAGATTGGCTAATCATGCTACTTCTTCTAATAGTCATGTTGATTATGTGCATATGAGTTACACTCTCATGAACCCAAACCAAAGTAATAAGGTTGCGTTTGTTAATCAAACTAACCAAATGAATTTCGAACATCGTGTCCGTGTAAACACATATCTTATAGCTACTAAGTTTCTTTTGAGGTGTGGCATGCCATTTAGAGGGAGTGATGAGTCATTTAACTCTTTATTTAAGGTGCCATTTCTTGAGTTGGTTGACACTCTAAAGGAAATTAACCTAAAGATAGCTAGTGTAATATAGTGTGCTCCGGGAAATAATTCTATGTCTGCCCCTAAAATTCAAAAGGATTTTGGCGCTGCTTGTGCATGTGAAATAACTCAACAATTGTATGTGATATTGTGGATGATGTGTTTTAGGTTTTGATTGATGAATCCAGTGATGTTGCTGGTAAATAACAAATGGTTGTTGTTATTCGTTATGTTAATAGTGAAGATTTGTTAAAAGAAAATTTTCTTGGCATTGTAAGTGTTAAAGAAACAAATGATAAGTCACTTAAGGAGGCACATGAGAAGTTGTTGTCTATTAATGGTTTGATTTTATCTAGGATAAGAGGGCAAGGATATGATAAAGCTAGCAATATGCGAGGTAAGTTTGGTGGTTTGAAATCTTTAGACCAAAATGAAAATCCATATGCTTATTATGTACATTGTTTTGCACATAAACTTCAATTGACACTTGTTTCATGTGCTAAGACTCACAAAGATGTTAGTGGTTTTTTCGGTAAGGTCAATATGCTCGTTAATTTCATACGATTTTCTAACAAGAGACAAGAATTGTTTTGGGATTAAAAAAGTATCTCAATTTTCTAAATTGGCTGAAGAGGGACAAATAGAGACTTATAGTGGATTAAATCAAGAATCACCCGTTGCTAGAGTAGGCTACACTTATTGGGGTTCCCGTTTTAGAACTATCACTAGTTTAATGACTTTATATGGTGCCATTATTGAGGTACTTGAAGAAGTCGGGAAGGATACGTCATTTGAAAAATATGGTGAAACTATACTTTTGCTAGATACGCTCTAGTCCTTTGATTTTATCTTCATGTTATACATGATGGTTGAGGTTTTAGGATTTACAAATGATTTGAGTGTAGCGCTACAAAAGTGTGATCAAGATCTTTTGAATGCTTTATCATTTGTCAAAGCTATCAAACAAGATTTACAAGAAATGAAGAATGATGGATGGGAAGAACTTATATATAAGGTTATGGAAATTTGTAGTAAGCATGATATTGATGTGCTTGTTATGGATGCACCATATGTGCAAGGAAAGAAACCTAGACGACAAGCTACAACTTCTAGTGTTTCTAATTTGTATCATTATAAGCATGATTATTTATTTAGTGTTTTAGATTTGCAGTTGCATGAGCTCATTGTTAGGTTTGATGAAGAGAATACTGAACTTTTACAATGTGTTTCATGTTTGAGTTCCTCATCGTCATTTGCAGCTTTTTATGTGAAAAAATTATTGAGGATGTTTGAACTTTATCCAAATGATTTTGTAGATGTGCCAAAAGTGGTTGTGCGACATCAGCTTCAGAATTATGTTAGAAATGTTCGAAATGACCCAAAATTTGCAAAGTTAAAAGGGCTTTAGATCTTTGTGCAAAACTGATGGAAACAAATAAGTGTAGCACATTTGATATGGTTTATAAGCTTCTAAAGTTGGCTTTAGTCTTGCCGGTAGCAACTTCATGCATGGAACGTGTAGTGATCCGCTGTCGTGCACGGATCAAAAACGAGTATTTTGTAAACGTAATATAGCGACAATGACTCGAGTCGTATCACAAGGATTCTTGTTTTGTTATTAACTAATATAAATAAAATTGGGGTTTATGGTTTAGGATCAATTTAATAATAACAGATTGAAAAAGTGATTATCAAAATAAGCTGAAATGATTAATCTACTGTTTTGGCTTCCTAACTTATCATCGATCCAAATAATTTCCAACTCACAAGCGGATTCTATTCCCTTTTCGATTATAAAAACAATTATACAAGCGCAATTGAAATTATGTGATGTATGTTCCTAATTCCCGAATTAAGCAAACGGATTATATATAGCAATCGTGAATTAAGCAAACACGACAGACATACGCGGATTAAGCAAACGCGATTAAAGTATAGGAACATGCAACCATCGAAATAAATCAATCTAACCTTGGATAATATCGAATTAAGCAAACAACATATCAAAGATTAGAATTGAAAGGAAATAGATTAATTGGAAAATATAAGAACCTCAAAGTATCGGCGGAAACCGTTTACAGCAGATTAACCTCTAGGAATTAGTTCTTCATGATCAAACGTACAAGCTCTTCCAAAAATGTGAAATGGTGATCCCTGGTGAACAGTACCGCAGCTGCTACCCTAAGGGGAAAGAGTGCAACCCGTTTTACAATCCGATTCTGACTTCGGCTCCAACATAAGAATTGTAGCTCTTTCTCTTAGCTTTCCGGCGATTTTTAGAACGCCTCAATCGGACTCCTGGAACTCTAGATATGATCGTTTCCGTGCAGACTGTTAAAGCTGAAAATTAAATACGAAAATCAAATAACAATAAAAATAAATTAAAATATAAAAACATTATAAAATACAAAAATAAGACAAGCAAACCATGGAAATGTATAAGTACAACCGTAGAGGAATGTGCATCAAAATGCACTGATCATGTAGTCAACACATAATTTATTTTGTGTCGAGAGTTATAATATGAATCAAGTGTAGTCAATTTTTTAATGTTAATAAGTGATGATTTTAAAAATATTTATGAAATTTTTACTTTTGAATATCATGTCACTTGTATAAAATGATAAGGATAAAAAATATAAATTATTCATAAAATCTCTCTCATCCTCTCGTGAACCAAACATATTTTTAATCAAAATTTCTCCACTCCCCTCCCTTCCCATCGTTTGAACCAAACATATATATATATATATATATATATATATATATATATATATATATATATATATATATATATATATATATATATATATATATATATATATATATATATATATATATATAAAATTAAAAAAAATCACTCCCTTCCCCTTCTATTTCCTCAATTAAAATTTCTTCCCTCCCCTCTCCCTCATTTGAACCAAATAGACCATAATAGAACAAATTATTTTCTTTTTTAAAAATAAAATGTTTTTTTTTTGTTTTGAATATTTTTATTTGTTTTACTGACAGAATAAAATTTAGATGAGCTTCATCCAAAGCTCCCTAAAATCAAGACAAACTTTAAGCACATATACTATTAGACTATATATCTACTAATAATATTCCCTACATAAGTAGGAAGTGTTGAACTCACTTTAATTAATAAAGTAATATGAGCCAATTCCTTATTACCTAACCTAGATCAACATTTGTGCTTGGCCTACAACTTGACATAAACATTCAAACAGCCTAAAAAGTTTGATTTTTTTTTGTTGTTTGACCAAATTTAATCAGTGGTGTAGAGCGAAATCAACAAACAACCGACAACGTTGGTTAGACTCAAGCCCACACTAAACAAAATAAATATTCCTACACTCTCTGCGATAAAATAAATAATATATAATGCTATTTCTTTTATTTATTCAATTTTTTTAAATGTATGTATAATCCAATGTTCCATGTGAATGCATTTGAGCTAATTTAGAACTTATAGAAGAGTGCATGCATGATGCCACCGACATGGATGAGGAGTTACAGAGTGACCAGTTGAATCAGGCGAGTAGAGTTGATAATAATTGTACGAAATGCATATATTATTAATAATTCTGTATTTTGGTGGATTGTTGTTGACAATTATGGCATTACTTTGAAGATGAAAAAATGAGCAGACATGATGTGGGTTTGGCAGCAACCCATTTCTAATCTAGGAAGCGAGTCAGATCTGAAGTTTGTCTCCACTTAAATCTAAACGTGATCGTTTTAATTTAGAATAATAATAATAATAACCACATATTTCTAGTATACAAATTTTAATCCTTTTTCATTAATAAAACTAACAAGATAGACTTGCTCCCGAGTAAATTTATTTGTTATTATATAAAATGTAATTAAACATATATAAATGTATGATTATAAATTTATTTTAAATGAGTGATCTAATTATAAATAAATAATGATCATATAAATGTAATTATATTAAATAGCTATATAAACAGAGAACCTGTGAATTGGAGAAAAAAATAAAATTTTAATATTTAAAAATAAAAATTATCTTTTAAATAAAAATAATTATTGATTAAAATAAAATAGACATTGTGTTTATAATGACCAGTGAGATAAAAAATTATTTGATGCGATATAAAATATATTTAGATCAGAGTTGACCCAGTCAACACAGAGACCCGTTGTAATTTTAAAAATCAGTTCAAATTTAAAAAGTAAATATAATTATGATAATTAAAAAAGACACATAAAAAATACAATTATGAATTAATCAATAATATATTTAATTATAATTATTCTGAATTTTGATATATCTCAATTTTTGTATGTATTGAGTTTTTATCATAGTATTTTTTTGATTTATTGAATTTTTATTATAACATTTTATTTATTTCGATTAATATTTGTGAAAAAAAATTGAACCTTTTAAAATTTGGGGGCTCTCATAATTTGGAACTCTCCTGTAGGACTCCTTGCACTTGCACAAGGGCGACCTCTAATTTAGATACAAATACAAAATTTAAAATAATTTACATAATTGTAAAATGAACAATAATTATATAAATTTAATTGTATTAAATAATCATATAAAAAATAGGAATCCTTAGATGGAGATTATAAAAATAAAGATTTTGTCTCTCAATTTAAGACAATGATTGATTAAGAAAAATAAATATTATGTTGATAGTGACGCGTGAGATAAATAAAATTTTAGTTTTATTAAAATTAATAAATGGATTATTAGTATTTTTATTGATAGGAAATAGAGAAAAAAAATAAAATAATAGTAAGAAAGTATGAGAAAAAGAAATGTGGGAAATTTAAAATTTTAATTAAAAGAAAGAATGCTTGTGTAACATTTGATTATGATTTAATTGGTGAATGTTGAAAAAGGAATGTCATATGTCATGCTATAATAGGAGACGAAAATGAAAAAGTAAGCATTACTTTATTACTTAAATGGTCTTTTTGTAGTGTAAAAAAATTGTGGTGGAAGAACAATTTAGAGAATTCATACAATTATTTTTAATTGATAGATCGTAGATTTGTATGAATCACACTACATTTATAAATGTATACGTGATTTGCATTAAGGATGTCAATGTGGGCGAGTCAGAGACCGCTTTTACCTCCTCAAATCTATTCTCGAATCTCCAAATAATCCATATTCTTAACCACAATTTATATATATATATATATATATATATATATATATATATATATATATATATATATATATATATATATATATATATATATATATATATATATATATATATATATATATATATATATATATATATATATATATATATATATATATATATATATATATATATATATATATATATATATATATATAGAGTATATCAAGTGAAAGCATTTTATAATGAGAGATGAGAGGAACAAATATCAACCATTAAATTCATCAAGAGAGAGAATGTTAATTCATTAATGTGGCAATTAATTTCTTTCTCTTGATGAATTCTATAGTTGATATTTATTCTTCTCATCTCTCATTATAAAATTCTCTCACTTGATATGCTCCATATATATATATATATATATATATATATATATATATATATATATATATATATATATATATATATATATATATATATATATATCTTGGTTGGAATGCCAAAATTCAAATGGATGTTGCGGGACGACCACCCCCGTAACTTCATTCTAGCGACGGGACCGTCCGCGGCAGCTCGCGGACACTTCGTGTGGCTAGCACGGTACCACAGGGAGGGAACGATGGCTGGACTGCCAAAATCTGATAGTGCTCTGCGGACGATTGCAGCGTACGTACGTCGCATATATAGCCCACGTCCGTTTGACAACTCCCGGACACCGCAGAACACTAGCACATTTTGACCTTACGGCCATAGAACCTAGTGCATGATTAAGATGAGAATACTAACAAATATTAATTATAATTAATAAAACTAAGCATATTAAACTAAAAAATGTAACTAATTAATCTATCTAAATGGTTGATATTTGTTAGTATTCTCATCTTAACCATTAAATATATATATATATATATATATATATATATATATATATATATATATATATATATATATATATATATATATATATATATATATATATATATATATATATATATGGAGTATATCAAGTGAGACCATTTTATAATGAGAGATGAGAGGAACAAATATCCCCTTCGATCGGGCACGACTAATCAGTAAGTTCCCACAACTAATTTATTCTTTTAAAATGATTATATATATATATATATACATATATATATATATATATATATATATATATATATATATATATATATATATATATATATATATATATATATATATATATATATATATATATTATTAACCACATATATCACTTATAAATCACTAACCAACTAGGACAACAAAAACCTTAGTAAAGTATGACAGTAATAAAGTAGCATTTCCGATTATAACTAAAAGATTAACAAAGTTGGGAAACTATTAACAACAATATTTGCAATATGTTAACAAAGTTGGGAAACTAGGACCAAAAAGTGAAAAGGAAACAAAATTTTACTTCTTCTAATGTCATAATAGTACACCCTTCACATCCTTCACTAAAATTGGCAATGAGGTGATTGTTAGAAGCCATTTCACATCCTGGGATAAGGTTTACCATATGATTAATTACTTCCCTATGCAATATTGTCATAGGCTAGGAAGTCTAATCTGTATGTGAAAGATACATGTTATCTTCCAGCTGAGTGAGCGATCAATTTGACTAGCAACATAAGACGCTAGACCGGAATCATTAGTTTGCGAAGTGATTACAAACAGCAAATGAAAAAAAGTAAGATGATTAGTAATTTAAAAAGTGACGTGATTTCTTAACAAATAAAAAAACAATTAGCAAGAAACTAAATAGCCATAAATGATGCATGGAGGATTGGAGAGAAATTCAAACTATAAGTTACAAAATAAATATATAGTTGATGTTTCGTTACAAAACTGTGGAGAAAAAGTATAATGGAAATCACACCATGACTGTGTCGTCAGCTGCTGATGCTGCCCTAGCAGTAGCATATTCTCCTGCACAAAAAGTTGTAAAATTTGTTTCAGTTTAGGAGACTAAGTAGATTACAGAATCCTTGTGAATGCATTTTGATTCTCTTTCAAAGTCCACTGCATTTTGATCCATAGTCAATTCAATATGAAATAAAAAGCAGAAGTGTACTTTAGGATCCATAAAATTTCAATGAGAAGATGATGATCTTAATAGAGTAATGACTTTCCAATTCTAATTGGAGATTCCTTAATTTCTTAGGTCCTCTTTCAATGAGATAAAGAGAATAAATATTTAATGATATTTTCTAGTGTCTACTATTGAGGACCATAATTCCTTATTTATAAGAATCACATGCTCTTTCATGAAAAGTCATGTTTATTCAAGTTTAGAATCTCATGCCCTTTCATGAAAAGTCATGATTATTTAAGTTTTCTTATTCCAACTTTACCCATCACAAAATAGAAATACGACTTTTGGTATGTACACAATATTTTTCATGACAATTACATCCTTAGCCATAAACCTTACATTAAATAATCACTTTAATTTGACTAATTAAATAATGATTCCGACATATTAATTTATTACATGTATGACCCAAAAAAATTCTAACAATCTCACTAGTCATATATGTATCTTTATAAAAGTGTTAAACTTTATGAGCTAACAAATTTCCATTATAAACATTGGACATATTGTCCTCTTGTCCATTAATTACATTATTATATAGGACCAAAACAGTTTTCATAATATCAATCATAATTAAACCCATCAATGATCACAAATATAAACACAACTAATTGACATAGATTAATCATGAAATGCGTAGCATGAAAATCACATGAAGGTGATCAATAGATGTCAATTTTCAATTGGTTCTCCTCACTTTAATGAAATCAATATTATCATACAAAGTGAAATGAACTATATAACCAAACTTTATTTCTAAACAGAAAGTAATATAAAATATGTGAGTATGTATATATCCTATCAAATATAGAACATAATTGATTAACAATGACTAACTCCCACTAAATCATAGAATCCTCTAATTGTATAACACACATATGAGTAGTGTGCTCACGAAAGATCTTGGTTGGAAGCCCCTCTGTCATAGGGTCCGCTATCATCGAGTTCTTCCCTAAATGTTCTATGGAAATCTGTCCACTTTGTACTTTTTCATTTTTCCATTGCTTTTAGAGGTACTTGCCAAGTGAGCACTCTCTATCCTATCTTGCTTCATCCTCTCTTTTTCTTGCACACAATATGAAATGAGTTCGTTAAGAGACCATTTCACTCCCTTTGACAATTATAGCTTATCTTAAACTAACCAAATTGTGCAAGAAGAGATATTAACACCAAATGCACGAGCAAGTCATCAGACAACTCAAACTTTAGTACCTTAAGTTTAAAAGCAATGTTAGACATTTTCATAATATACTCTCTTATACTTCATTTGCCTTTATACTTTATTGAAATCAAGCTTTGAAGAAGTATGCTTTTTTCCGCCTTATCGCTTTTAGCAAAGCGCTTTTCAATTCCAACAAGGAAGTCTTTGGCACTTGTTATTTCTTCAAATATAGTACCCCTAAATGTCTATGGAATGCCGAGCTTTATGATCATAAGACTCATGCGATTAGAGCGATCCCACTTCTCGTAATTTTTCTTTTCATTAGAGGTAGTGAAGTCTGTAGGAGAATATGGTTTCTCCATCCTTAATGCAAGGTCAAGATCCATGCAGACAAGAACAATTAAAATATTCTACTACTAGTCCTTAAAACTGGCACCATTAAGAACTATAACCAACGATTTAAAATAAATCATACATAAACTCAAATAATATGTGTTCATATAATATCATAACTCATCTCAAGATATCTAGAGCATCATCAATATCAAGTCTTTGGACAATAATATTAATTGTTAGTGATACTCTTGTTATAACGATCCAATATGAATAATAAAATATGTCAAATAACAAACCTCTTTTTGGACTGATTTATCATTCACATGTGAAGCGTTAAATATCAATTTTATTTTGGGCCAACTACTTATACTCACATAGAAACATATGCACACTAACATTTAATATTTCTTATAAGTAATCTTAACAAAAGAGGTTACTTTGGTGACTTTTTATTTCAGTTGACTCATTAAAAATATTAAACAATTGTATAAAATACAAATCATAATCAAAATTTGAACATAAAAAAATAATCAAATTTAATGGATAATATAATTGTGTGAGACACAACCGTGCAAACTGATAACTCGAAAACGTATCACATTTTACGACTCGATTTACCGGCTATCGATATTTTATTTTTTTTGGAGCAAATAATGAATATATATTCCAAAAAAGGCAAGAGAGTACAAGCTGATCCGAAGATCCAAGCCTCAAGAAGACAAAACTATAAAACCAGAAATACTAGAGAAAATTACAATAAGCCCATAATTTCCTATCCATCTTAACACGTTCAGATACCACATCTTTGATTACTAAGAAGTCTAGCTCAAGATTGTTATTAGGTTGAAAAGCTTTTCTATTCCTTATCAACCAAACATGGTATATCGTCTCAGCAATACAGATTTTCAGAAGCTTCGCACGACAATTTTTTCCCCTAGTTGCATCTATGATCCACTTCAGCTCATTTTCTCAATTCTGAGGAGTGTGCACTATGTGCATCCACTCAAGGGCCTGCTTCCAAATATGGTTAGTGTCCCTGCACCCAAAAAACAAGTGGTCACACGATTCAGATTCACTACAGAACAGGCATTTACCATCTGTCCCAACTCCAAACTTGTGCATTCTATCCTTGGTGGGTATCCTACTTAAGCAAGTCATCCAAAGCAAGAAAACTGTGCGAGGCCTTGCGATATTTCCTCTAATAAGGTTCTTCTAAGGCACAGTAGGTTTCTCCCCTCGAAGCTCCAAATACATACTACTAGTTTTGTACCTACCTGTCGCACTGAAACTTTGCCAGGCTGCAGAATTCAACAACACAGTTTTATGTTTGAACATGGCTTTGATGGTCCAGGATGCTGTTTGTTTAGACACATACATACTAAACAAAAAAGGATAAAACGCAAAAAATCTGAAGTCCTGCTGAGACGGTGATGTCGTTTGGGGAATGACGGTCACCATTTTCTCCGAGACCAGAAATTGAAAGAAACGCTTCAGTTTCAGAAGCAAACCAATTCTTCCCCACTTCCCTTATTTTTCTCAACTGCCAAGCACACATTTTTCCACTAGCAACTTGACTGTAACATTATATATAGGACTAGGATTTTAGTTAGAATTATCTTGGAATTTATTAGCGAAGCTCTGACGAATTCCAGAGGCAAATTTGTACACCGAGATCAAACCTTTACATCAATTCAAGTTTTAATTCAGGTTTCTTTAATTGCATGTTCTTTAATTATATTATTGTATGCTCTTCATCTTTACTCCCATGAATTCTTCTTTAACTACAATCATGTTTAAAATCAATTTAATTAAAACCATGTTCGGCTAAATAGGTTAGAGTCCAGTATATGAGAACTGTCGTTTCGACGGGACTCAATAATTTTGTGGCTTGTTAAATGTTATTAAATTCAAATTTGGCTTTAGTTTTTAATTCTAATTTAGGTAACCTTGTCACAAGAGTGAGAGGTTACTTACCACGACTTCGTCACGAGAGTGAGAAATCCATTAAGGTCCGAACCGGCACTACGAGAGCCTGGGAGTCGAACCAGATAGTAAAAACTAGGTATCAATCCTAAAGAGAGCGAGAGCGCTTTAGGTATCGATTAAGTATTAATTAGTTTTCAAAATTTGATCCTTAATTAGAATGGGAGAGCGAGAGCAAAATCTCATGGTTAGAGAACGTGGCTTTATTCAAGACCTCGAGAGTGTGATATTTAGTCTTTGAACTGTTATTTCTTACAAAATACCTATTAAGTCTAGACGAATCATCGATTTACAAAGTCCCATAGACGTACGAAATCACGTTCCGATCTCTTCTTAATTTCTTATTTCTCTAAAAACCATTTTCTTCCAAAAGCTTTATTTCCCTCCTCTATAAAAATCACTCTCCTTAGCTAAACATAGTAGCAGTCCGATAGCATTAGTTTGACTGTTAGTCCTTATGTGTCCGACAAACATTCCAATTTGTGATTTACTTTCACATTGATTATGCTTTGACGTTTATGTCGGATGACACGATTTTTGACATTCTTGTTTTGTTGATGCTAGCTCGCGCGAAGTATCTGGATTTCTTTGCTTTTTAGTTTACTTTATTACAAATTTCTATCCGTTCGGTATAATTTCTTGAACCAATTTACTATTTCTGTATTTTTTTTCTTTTCTATACCATGAGAAGTAGGATTGAAAGTCCTTGCCACTTGGCAGGCATAGTGGAAGTCCTCAAAGGAGGCTATGTTTGTGTGTGTTTACTTTTTGTGCTTGTAGGAGTCATGATGTAATAAGACCTCATTGAAGGCACCATCATTAAGTCCTCAGAGAAGGCAATCGGGAAGGGTCAACAATGTGATTGTAACTGTTCACCTTAAAAACAAAAAACAAACAAAAACTAGTTAGCCGAACTACGGTAACTCTGATTCCTCAAAAATTATACATAGACATTGGGGTAGGGTCCTGGCGAGCATAACTCTTTCTTTTCTCTATATTGCATGCATCCTAGCTTAGATTTAGACATAGTTTCTTTTACACACCCATAGATTAGACAACAAGCATGGATCCCATCGAGTACGGTGAACGTGAGGGGTGCTAACACATTCTCCTCGTGTAACCGACTCCTTTACCCGTTTCTCTTGTTCACGATGACCTTGCCTATCATTCTCTCAGGTTTACTCTATGTTGCCTTTCCCTCTCTTGGGATAAATATACACGCATGACGACTCTGTTTCCGTGTCACTTTCGCGTTTGTACTTGGATGAAAATCCCGGGAAAGACAATGCCCATCGATTAGATTGGTGTATTTTTGAAGATTAAGGTTGTTTTAATGTATCCAAATGATTTGCAGAGACTATATATCAATTCTTACTTATTTTGGAACTCATTATCGTTTCCTTTAAATGATATAATCAATTGGTCCAATCGATTGGTAAAAGTCAAATTTGTTTAATGATGTTTCCTATTTTAGAGGATTTGAAGCCTATAAATAGAGGCTCCATTTCTCATTTCATTTCATCCAGAATTCGATTTGATTATTGACACACACACACACACACGCACTCTCTCTCTCTCTCTCTCTCTCTCTCTCTCTCTCTCTAGTTTTTGTTCTTCATTCACACACATTCCGCTGGTAAGTCTTAGAAAATCTTTTTAAACTCTAATAGATCTTAGGAAAAGTTTTCAAAATCATGTTTTTCCTAACCACAAAATTCACCCCCTCTTGTGTGTGAATTCTCAAATCCAACAAGTGGTATCATAACCTACCTTCTGTTTAAAGGACTAAACGTCTCAGGAGGAAGATGACTTCCAATACAAGATTCCTATTTCTCCACCACCTTTTTGAAAATCTTATTTATTTATTAAGTCGTTTTTTAAATTTTCTTTTGGTATGTTTTACCCTACTAATCAAATAAATGATGAAGGAGTGAAAAAACTTCTTTGACCAATTATATTTTATTTTTTTACCGCCAAGAAAATGTAGGATGCTTTGGAAAAAGATATATGAAGTTTCTCCAAGTATCAAACCAAAGGATATGAACACATGAGGCGATGAAAAAAATTCTTTAGATTATTGTTACTAACATTTATCTAGAGAATTAAGAATTGAAATATTTATCCAACTCTTAAATCTATAGATAGAAACCTTCACGAGTTTCGGGGAAATCAAGAAAGAAGAA
Source organism: Vicia villosa (assembly GCF_029867415.1). NCBI lineage: Eukaryota > Viridiplantae > Streptophyta > Magnoliopsida > Fabales > Fabaceae > Vicia > Vicia villosa. The sequence continues at coordinate 348,802 of NW_026705891.1, read as the reverse complement.
AAACATAGAAATCGATAGACTAAACTGAAAGATCATCATTCATATCATATTTTAGCCAATCAAGGAGTCCTCATGCTCAAAGTACAACAAAAAGATGAAGGAGTTCTTCATCCAATTGGACTAAGAGGAGAAATTTCAACCTTGGGGAGAAATATAAAGAATCATATTCCAACGGAGAAGATAACACATGCTCAAATGTACCCTACAAGGAATGGAAAGAAAAAACCAGAATAACCTATTTAATTGTTTTACAGGCAATGCATCCAAAAACTCGAAAGAAATATCAAAGCAGAAGTATACTTATTAAAACACTTTGATCTTGAAGAATGAACAATGATAGCAAATGTCAATAGTTATGATCATAGAAAATCTTATTGAGAATTTATCATTTTTTATATGTGATGATCAATTAAGTAAATCATTCTGTGATGGATGAAATAATTATGTGATGAGAAGAATTCGCCATGAGGTGTTAATCCCATATGGGAAATACTTATCAATATTTATTTCTTGAAAGAAGGTAAAATTATTTTAAGGTTGAAATAATCAAATAATCTAATTAACAAAATTATTATTTCTAAACTCTTTCATAATTTAATATTTATTCATTTATTTCTAACTTATAAAAATAAGTGTGTTAAAGTGTTTTTAAGCTTAGGATTGTTAATAATATGAAATGGAGGTGTCAAAAAGCAACAAGGCCCAACAAACAAAGCAAAACATCAAGGAAGTCCAAATGAAGCAAAATAATCGATTATTCTAATCGATTAGAATGTTTAACATAGAGAAAATTCGAACATTGAACAACTCCTCAACAGATAGTTGAAGGATTAATGCTATAATAGATAGTTGCAACGCAAAAATCTAAAAAATTATCGTTGCTAATCGATTGGCCAATCGATTAAATGAAGGCTATATAAAGAGGTAAGTTCTCATTCTTCTTCACTCATCATTTCTCACTCCTTGCTTGCATAAATATCACCTTTCCCGTTCATAACTCATCATCATCATCAAAAATGGCCACAAAAAGAACTTGTTCTTCCCAACCATCACCATCCCACGGCTCTGAGGATTTCTCAAGCCTAACTCAAAGATTGCTCCTTCATAGAAGCATTCAACTTTACTGGGTTGAAAAACTTTGTCTTTGAAAAACCCAAAGAAAGATATCATGAAATAATAAGGAGATTCTATGAAAACCTCTCCTATACTAATGGAATCATCCAATATGAAGTTAAGATGCATCCCATTGTCCCAATCCCATTGACTTTATGATTATATCTACTAAGAGGTTAATGGTTATCCTGTTAAACCATATTGATCTTAGATATTTTGTGGAGAGAAGTATTACCATTTCAATCTACCATTAGGAAGGAAGCTTGGCCACTTTAGTCTCAATATTTCAAAAGGAGAAGAGGCAATCGATCATATCCTCTGTATTGTATAAACATGGTTGTAAGTCAACCACCATTTCCTTATATAAGGGGGTTAATAAGCTTCACCTACTAAAAGATCTCAAGTATATAATGGAAAATATCAAGATCAATTCTTGGGGAGAGAAGTATGTCTCTTATTTATGATCGAACCTCTATACATCGCGGTTTTTTCTTTTCTCTTAAAATTTTTACTTTTCGCACTTTATCTTTCAAAACATTTCTATAGTATTTCTATTGGTAACGTTTGATCATTTGGGTCCCTTCCAATATTATTTGTCCTCTATAATAGCCCTTTAAGAAAAATCCATCCAATCCTATAATGGACATGCACTTGAAAAAACTATCACTGCAAGATTTAAAGTATATATACATCCTCTGAAAATGTGGATTTAAAGGTCTGTCAAGATGTTCAGTGTTTTCCTTCTCCATTATATTTGTCAACTTCAAATTTGGATTTTCTCCTACATTAGTTTATATCTTTTTGCCTACTTGGAAGTAAGGAACCTAACCTTATAATACCTACTACATGTATGGTTGTTAACTATTTTTCTCAATTTCCCAATCTTTTCTTGTGGTATTTTTGTGTAATAAGCCTCAGAGGGACAATCTGCCTTGCATATCATTCTCATCCACTTGTTATCATTTTTTTTTAAATTTTATATTCCTGCCTGAGTGAATAGCATATGTTCTCATCCCCTATTTAAAATCCTCCTTTGTAGAAAAATATTTTCCTACTTCCCACTTGTAATTTTCCATTATTTTTGGAATCTTAAAGGTTTGAGAATCAACCTTTGAAATGTTTTCATCTTCACTGTCATACTCATTAGGTAACTCTTCACTGTCATATTCATCAATGGCACTCAATTCTCTAAAATGTTCCTTTAACACATCATCTACATTCACACCATCATGCAAACCATTCCCTTCACCACTACATTCATTATTCCTAGTTTGCTTACTTGGTCTCCTAACCTTGCCTTTCCCTTTACCTTTTTCTTTTCCTTTTCCTTTCCCTTTAGATTTACCTTTTGCTTTCCATTGTTTTGCCTTGATCTTCACCAATTAACTCTTCTAATACTTCTTTAATTGAAACTCTTCAACATACCAATATCATCCTCTGAATCCTCAAAGTTTACTTCAAAATCATTATCTTCACTAGCACCGCCAATTTCTTGGTTTTAGTCAAGTCTCTCATCTTCTTGCTGGTAGCAGTTAAGTCCCTCATCTTCTTGTTGGTTGTAGCCGAATCCAACATCTTCCTCCTGGTTATAGTCAAGTCCCTTATCTTGTGTTGGTTGTAGTCAAGTCCCTCATCCACTCCATGATTCAACTCAGTAGTCCCATTGATAGTAAAATCTTCTTTTTCAACTTTTGCAACAGTGGTCCCTCCCTCAGTAAAGTGTTATAATACTTCAGTGGTCACATCTAACTTGTCTTTTTCTGCATTTTTAATTTCACCCAGTATGTCTTTTACTCCATTACTCACTTCATCCAATTCAATTGCTCTTTCTCAATTTTTTCCTTTTGCACATCATCCCCTACCCCATAGTTGTCATTTCCCAATACAACACTTTCTTCTTTTTTTCGTTGGGTCCTACATCATTATATTCAAGTGAAAGTATTGGCTCTTCAATTATATTAGGTTGTGACAGTGGATGGATAATGTATAAATTAATGCACATTCCCATTAATCATTACAATGGTTTTCATCCTCTTAGTTCCCCTATCATCTTTCAATAATACAATCTCATTAATGTCAATTACATCATAACACCACAGGCTTTCCACTTTTGGATACTCTAAGTCTTTTAATCCACTCAACACTTCAAAATAACTCCAAAAATCAAGGTCACATTTCCAAACCTCCTTTAACCCCCTTATAATCTAATTTCTTAAACTCAATAAACTCACCCACATGATGCACAATACACTCAAACCTATTATCCATGACCTATTCAAGATCAATTATGTATATAGAATCAGTTACGAAGATGCAAAAAACATAAAAAGTACGATTTTTAGCTTCCAAAGATGATATTATACATACCTTTTTTAGAATGGAAATGAACAATGGAGGTGAGTATTCTAGGATTTTGATATCTCTTCAAACGTCTTCGTCCTCCGGAAAAGTTAGGGTTACACCTCCTTTTCGTCTTCTCTGCGTCTCTTTGTATTCTCTACCTCTCTTTGTTACTCTTCAAACAACTTTTGGGATTTTTGTCTCTCTCTAACCATCTTCCTCTTCTGGGAAAATTAGGGTTTCAACTGTATTCCTCTGTATGTATTCTCTATCTCTCTTTGTTCTTTTGATTACGTGGTATAACTTTGGAATGAACTTCAATTAGGGCTACTTCATTTTGAACAAAATATGTTTCATCAATAATCAATAATAATAAATTCTTAAGAACCAAAAGAGTCATGTCAGATAAATAAATCTAACTAGATTGCCACATATGCAGAAGTTAAAGTTTTTCACAAATCCTAATGGAAATTACTAATTAGACTAATGAAAAGTTTTTTAAGGGACTAACCTATAACATTTTTTTAATTAGACAAGAGATTAAGTGAAACATTAAATTAAGTTAAGGGACTAAACATACCTTATCATTGTTTTTGATATAATTCTTCTTATTGTTATTTCTCTAATGCAGGTCTAGTCCCAATTCAATTAATACATATTATAATACATGTTCATGTAATTTATACGTATTGGAATACCTCTTCATGTATCCAAATTATAGAATCTAAAATACACTTTTGATTTTAAATACAAGCATCCAAGTTGTTTCATTCCTTAATTTTTGACATAGTTCGGATTTTAGAATTCGACCCCGTCAAAGACACGTTATGGATTCTAAAATTTTGAAGGCATTTTTGTCAATATAAAAATTTTCAAAGAGATTTAAGATATGGAAAAAGAATTTCCCATGAACACATAAATAGTTTGTACATCAAATAAAGTTAGATTGCACGTACAGTTACAATAGTTATTGAGCCAAAATTACACAATTTTAATAATTGAGAGACTTAAAAGTAAAAGTAGAAGAAATAATGGGAATCCATTCTTTGCTAAATAGTAAAAAAGATTGGAGAATCAAATAAGTGGGGACCGAAATATTTGCGAAGTTTAGTGAGAGATAATTTAGATTCTGTATACATGTTTCTAAGTTGTAATAGAAAAGATGTCAAACCTCGTGTCTCAATATTGAAACATATATATGTCTGTTCCCACTTCCAATCACTATCTCTATTAGAAAAGTGTTTCTTTTCACACCAACAAAAGTAACGTTTTATTCACTCTTCTATAAATTAATTAATGTCACATTAGTATCTTACCAAAATCTACAAGTCCAATTTATAGTTTGTGATGTGCAGTGCAGCTAGCATATTGATGTAACACTTAAATAAAGTTAAAATATCATAATCAAGGACTCTTTTCCTTGTATATTCTCATCCTCTTTTCCTAGTATGTTCTCATCCTCATCAACTTATATGTATTTATACTACAAGTTTACTATGATATCTTCCAAATATATTCTCACATAGTATTAGATTCTTCCAAATAAAATCAAATGGAGGAGAAAATGAAGAAGATGCATGGCGGGGGAGATCGTGGCCAGCGAGTCCTGCCTCCCGTTAGAGGCCGCGTCAAGCGTCGCATATTTTCTGTTATAGCGTATGTCATTGTACGTCGAATAATCTGTTCCACTAAATAGTTTTATAGTTTGCATGTATCTATAGTTCTGCTCAGAAGTGATTTGTAGTAACCGTTAATAAATTTATGAAATTACTACAGTATGTATTAAAGCTCACTTGGAGCATTCTATACATTCTCCCTGTTGTATTATATTGTTGTAATTAGTGGTTTATACCAGTTCCTATACTTACTGATATACTAGTCATCCTACTGTTGTGTCAATGACTTTGTTATATACCATACACATGTACATAATGCATCAAGTATATTTTACTCTTCTGATACTCTCCCACAAGTTCGAGGAGGGATGAAAGTTGATCTACTTTGAGTTTGGTACGGAGATTAGTGGAAGTTGTGGTTCTAAGAGGTTTAGTAAGTGTATTTACAATTTGACCATTGCTTGAAACATGTTGGATCAACATCTTAGTTATGACCATTTTCCTCACAAAGTGGATATCAAACTCAATATGTTTAGTAGGTGGACTGGATTGTGGGAAAGAAGTTCAATACTTAAGTTGTCACATAGAAGTATGGTTTTAAATTGCGGTTGCAGCGCGAATGTGATTGCGGTTGCGGTTGCGGCTATTACGGCTGTTGCGATGCAGATTGTGGTCGTTGCGGTGTGAATTTCTTTTTTATCAACAATTTATTATTTATTTTATGTTTCACAATGTCTTCCATTTCCTCTCTAAATCTTCATATATCTCTATAATAATTCGCCATTATTTAGAATCTTTCGAATCTTTTTAAAACGTACCTTAAATTTATGATAAAAATAGGAAGGAAGGTAGACCAAGTAACTTTAAGGAGAGAAATCTTTGCCCTTCGCCGTGACCAATGAGAACAAGTCGACAGACTAACAGAGCAGATGAACCATATTTTCCAAGAGATCTATTCATTAAGGAGGGCTCAAGTCCATTATGGCCCCTGATTTGACACACACCAGGTTCTATTCTTCCTTTCTTACCTTGGATCGAAACATTGAGGACAATGTTTGTGTAATACGGTGAACTGACTTTATTGGAAATGTTGCGGATAGCATGAGTCGCCACTGACTTTTATTTTATCCAATTGGAAAGGCTAAAAGAACGGGAAAGACCTTTTTGAAAGAGATTGAGTTCAGGGGGTAAGTTATACAAAGGGAAGGTGTAAGGCACCCTTTGTATCCATGGTTATCCATGGGCTCTTAATTGCTTAGCTCACTTTGTTTAAAAAAAACGTTTGAATTGTTTGAAAAGTAGGGTGTAAATAGAAATTTGAATAAGAACTTTAGCTTGTAAATAAGCGTAGTCTTTTCGAAAAGTTTCTTTGAAAAGAAGTGGGAAAAGTATTTTTGATTTGAATTTGAAAAGAGCAAGCTATTAGTAGCAACTACCCTAAGTTTGAAAAAACGTTCTTTTAGCTTTTCAGGCGAAAGGATCTATCCATACCATAAGAAGGCAGGAAGTCTTTGTTAGAACAAGATTTGTTCTGATCAATATTCTTAGTTTTGATGATAACAAGGATATGAATTTTGTGTGAGATAATGTGGTACTCTAATACATTGCAATTTCCCTTTCAGGAAATATATAAAGAGTATGCACAAATCAGCGCTCAGAAGCTTTGACTCAGAAGGTTCAGCATGCAACATCAGAAGATGGTCAAGGCAGAATCAGAACATGGGTCTATGGAAGCATCAGAAGAACTTGAGATCAGAAGCAGAAGCACTGAAGTTCTCATGGTATCACGCTCAGAAGCACTTCAAGGTCAGAAGACAAGAAGATGCTATGCACCAAGCTGTTTGACTCTGATGATATTCAAACGTTGTATACACAAACATCAGATCAGAAGAAAGTACAGGTGGCAGGCTACGCTGACTGACAAAAGGAACGTTGGAAGCTATTAAAGGCAACGTCAGTAGACACAGCGTGAACAAGGCTCGAGGTAGTTGACAAAAGCGTGAAACATTAAATGCAATGCTCTACGGAATACGCAAATCATTAAATGCTCCAAATGGTCATCTTCTCAAGTGCCTATAAATATGAAGTTCTGATGAGAAGCAAGGTTAACAATTCTGAACGAACTTATTCTGAAAAACTTGCTGAAACGCTGTTCAACTCAAGCTCAGAAACTTCATCTTCATCAAACCTCACTACATTACTGTTGTAATACTTTAGTGAGTCTAAGCTTAAATCTGTAAGAGAAATATCACAGTTTGTGATTATCGCTTTTAAGAAGCAATTGTAATACTCTTAGAATTGATTACATTAATTTGTAAGTAACTAGAGTGATCAAGTGTTGATCAGGATACTCTAGGAAGTCTTAGCTTGTGTCTAAGCAGTTGTAATTAGAGTGATCACATGGTGGTCAGGATACTCTAAGAAAGTCTTAGCTTGTGTCTAAGCATTTGTTCCTAGAGTGATCAGGTTGTGATCAGGATACTCTAGAAGACTTAGTCGTGGGCTAAGTGGAAAACCATTGTAATCTGTTGCGATTAGTGGATTAAATCCTCAGGTGAGGTAAATCACTCCGTGGGGGTGGACTGGAGTAGTTTAGTTAACAACGAACCAGGATAAAAATAACTGTGCAAATTGTTTTTATCATTCAAGTTTTTAAACTACACTTATTCAAACCCCCCCTTTCTAAGTGTTTTTCTATCCTTCAGTCTTTCAATTGGATATTTAAGGGTCATCGAGAAATTATCGTTCGCCACAAGACTGTCCCTTGCCATAAAGAGGGCAGGTAGTCTAAGGGAAGGATATAATAGTCTTTTTATCTGTTTAGGCATCATGCGAGGATACCTTAGCAATTTGGGACAATCATTTTATAAGGCAACATCGAGGGAGTTTCAATAACTTTGAAGGCGACAGGCAACATTGCTTTAGGTATCCTCGGAATCGAGGGACTTTGACTATTTTCATAAATTTAAGGCAACAGGCAACAGTAATAAGACAACAAGAAGGATTACCCTAAAGGTGTGTGGGTGCAACAATCACGTGATTCAATTCGATTATATTTATCTTGTATTGTTAGTGATCTAAGGTTCAGTTCAAGGCTTGCACTCCCTAAGATTACTAACCACAGCAGAAAAATAAAGGCAGAATGAAAATCCTACGCTATTACAATAAACACCTGCAGGGATGGGGAATTAAAAGGCGAAGAATAAGAAGGAACAATAATTAATCAAAAAAATCTTGAATGTCCTGATCTTCCTTGAACCCTTTATTAATCCTCGAACCCTTGGTCAACCTGGAAATTAAAAGGCAAACAAATAAGAGTGAGTGTAGGAGGGATTTATTGACTATTCGAGGCAAACCCTATTTTAGGCAAAAAAGGAAGAATAAAATAAACTGATGTTTGAACGAGAAAGGAATGGGAAACTTAGCTTCTTGATGGGCATGGCGCGTAATCGGAGAATCTGGAATAACCCTGAAAATTGGCACAAAAGAACTTTTTAGTGTAGGACTGATCTAATGATTGTAACAGATCAAAAATTAAAATGGCAGGGTTAATGGGCAACACCTACCAGTAAACCTAAGGCTACTAGGGTTTATAAATGAACCGAGGTTAACAAACCTAAAAAATTAATCATTGGTTTTTAACCTAATTAATTTAAAAATCGGCTAATCCTGATTAAATTTATCTATCTTAGATCCTAGAATTATTTTAAATTTAATCCTAATTAATTTTAAACCAATTAATTTTAAATTAATTTTTAATCCAATTATTCTAAATTAATTAAACTAGAATTTAAAAAAAGAAAATTTGATTTTATGTGAATAACAAAATAAAAATTTGGTTATTATTATTTTAAGTAGTAAAAAACTATTTTGAAAAAGAAGATTGTTTAAAAAGAAAGAAAAAAGAAACACTTGAAATAAAAAGAAAAAAAAATAAAATTAAAAGAACTTAGCGTGAGATCCCATATAATCAGCTTGTGGGGTTCCATGGTGGTCCTTAATCTTCACAGGCGTCGGATTCAGGCAGGCTTCGATCTAAGGGTGGGCATCTGCATGTGCATCATAGTCTTGCGTTGGAGAGAAGCACCATATAGTCTTGCGTTGGAGAGGAGCACCAGACCTGCGAATAAACAAAAGAAAAGAAAAAATAGTTTGTAATAGCCTGGGGATCGAACCCAGGTTATGTTAGTACCAACGCCTTCACTCTAGCCAACTATGCTGCTTGTTTATGCTGACACTATAACAAACCATAAACAATATATAAAAATAAAATATTCAGATAATTTAAATGGGAAACGCGCGCCGCCCAAGGCCTTCTTCCTCGTTTTCACTTGCCCTTTTTTGTAACCTTTGCCCACGGTTTCAGCAAATCTCCCTACGGTCAAAACCATAGCCACAAGACGGTTCTGTGTGCTGCGTTTGATGGTGACGATGCAATTAGCTTCAGAAGAGAACGAGGGACCTTCCTGGATGCTTGGAATGACCTTAATCACGCTCCCAACTTGACTGCTACCTCCATGTATATCACGATTTTTTTTGAAGCTTGAACAGGGGTCTGGCCGCAGAAAATCCTCCTCTTTTTCGTCTGAACCTCTTGCCTATATATGTGAGATGGATTAGGTTAAAAAAATTGAATCCAATCTTAGTGAATCAAGGAGATTGGTATTTGATTGAAAATCAATCATCCAAGCTTTCCAATTTTTGCTCAGTTTCGTTCTTCTCTTTCCAATCTCTCCTAATCACACAATTTGATTTAATTATACCAATTTAGTCACATAATAGACTTAGACACACATTTTTTTTATTTTCCATTATTTGTTTTAATAATGCTGAATTTAAAATTAATTAAAAATTAAAATAACTAAAATAAATAATAAGATGCTATAGGATTGGGCCACTAGACTTCCAACAAGATTAGAATCAAGTTTGGATCAAATAAATATGGGCCCATTTGGAGAATTTTAAATTTCAGTCAATCTCTTCCTCAGGCAGTTAACTCCTTCAATATTTATCATATGAAGGTGTTCTAGGACTTTTTGGAAAGCCCGAGATGTCTTCTACAAGTGACTTTGGAACACTTTTTGAATTTGAGGATTCTTTGAAGCATATATGAGGCGACGGAGTCCATTGGAGATATCAGAACCTGACTTTTCTTTGAGAAAAGCAAAACCCTAGTTTTGGGTTGATTGTTTAGGAGACAAGCAAATGAGCCCAAATCTTGTATTATCTTGAGCAGTTGAAGATCATATGAGTCAGGATAATTTGAAACATGATGGGCAAATTTTGGGGTATGACAGTTTGGTTTAAGTGTGGGAGAGGAACTTTACAGTTTTATTTTATTGCTTTCTAGTTAGAATTTCATATTGGCTCTTTCCATCTTTCTAGTTTTGATTTTATATTCCTGTTTAGTTATCAAGTCATTTGCATATGTTGTCGAGTCTTTATGTGTGGTTTTATGTTGTTTATCATTTCTTCCCATTTCTTGAGCCATAACAAAAAGTTTGAAAAAGAAAGTGTTCATTTTGAAATTAAAGGCTAATTAAAGATAGATTGTGGAGACTTGGGAAAATTCCTGAAATATCGGTATCGTCCTAACACCATAAGTCCCCTTATCTTGGAAATCAATTTGAATACATGTTGTGTTGTAGCCTTGAAATCTCACCCTGAAATAAGTCCTTAAGTAGTTTATCTTAGCAGCCGGCACCATCTTAAGCATGCTCTACGTAGGGAAATCGATGAATATAAGTGAATGATCCTAGTTTTAAATGAAATAATTAAAAATAGGGAATGCACCTTCTAAGTTAGATAACCCTCTCCCTAGCACTTAATCCAAGGGTTGTATAACCTGTAAAAATAAAATAAAAATAATCTATTGTTAGTTGATTTAGAGGTTTTCTGATGCTGAACTTCATAGGGCGGATTACGGTCCGATCCCCCGTAGCTAGAATTGGGTAAACAAAGGGGTACACCACTTAAGTATCAGAACCCTATGCAAAGGATCAGATTCACTAATTGGTCACCTTACTACTAAAATGTACGAATAACAGGCTTAATGTGATTGCACCTAAATGAAAAAGGACATAAATATGGGATAAGTAAGTTAGGCCTAAGCACAATAACATGATGCAGATTGGTTTGTATAGGAGGGAGACGTATGACCGCGAAAACGGATTGTGTTATTACGATATCCTTAGTTTTTGAGTTAGTACCTATCAACACAACCAAGAACAACGTAAGGGTTTATAGCTTGGATATTTATCTTAACACCAATATTTTCTTATTGTTTTGCTTGAGGACAAGAAAATGTTCAAGTGTGGAAGAGTTTGATGACACGTAATTACACCGTTTATTTGACTCAATTTAAGCATGTTTTCTTATTGTTTTAATTCCATTTTTAGTATTATGTTGGTGTTTTTCCTATGTTTTAGGAAATTGACTAATCAGGAGCGGTGTGCGAAGAAATGGAGCAAAACAGATGAAAATCAAAGAAATGGAGCAGTTTGCACTCAAGGCGACCACATGGGGCCCACAAACGAAGGAAGAGGAACAAACGGGCATGAGTTACCAAGTTGTGTCATTTTCCACACCTCCATGGCGTTCGTCACCCCTTATTAGGTCTAAACGGTTAGAAACGGGCTTTACTTAGCCCTCAAGAGTCCACAACGCCCGCTACTTTTTCTCCACGTCTTTGGAGCAATTTAAAAGGGTTTTTAGAACCCTATAAATACCCCCTAGGGCCTCCATTTTTGGCATCCAAACTTAGTACAACATTACGCATATATTCATATCCAAAGAGCTTTAAGCCTTCACACCGGAGGATTATCGCATTGTTGTTGTTGTCGGGTTTGGAGCACCTTTATTTAAAATAATTTATTTTCCAACATTTACATTCTGCAAAAGTTTATTTCCTGTACCAGATTCAACCCTCTTCGGGGTAGGTTTTTATTTAATTCATTTTTATTTACTTATTACTTGTCTATTCATTTCGCATTTCTACTTTCCTCACCTTAATTCCACACTCGAACTTTTATTATGTTTAATTCCGCACTTAAATCAAAAGCTTTTACTTTTACCGCAATCATATCCAGTTAATTTCTCAAGTGCTAGAATGCGAGGATCGTCGATTCGAAGACACTCTTTATGTTCTTTCTTAAGGATTGCATTTCAGGGCTGTTTTGGTTTTAACACAATCTTTCTGAACTTATTTTGATCAATTATTACAAAAATAAAACTGTGAACATGTCGGGTAAGATCGAAACCCGTCCAATATAAATAATAAAATTGTTTTGTTTTTTATTAATAAAAACCGAGAAAGCACTTTATTAATTAATTAGGAAAGCTTAATATTTATAGAAAGTGATTTTGAAACTATTAGCGGACGAATTCATAGGTTTAGGTTCCGATTATTCGCGCATATGTCGAATGTATATTACTATTGTTACAGTGTTTATCTAAAGCGCATACTACATTTGGATCGTTACTATTGTTACAGTGTTTATCTAAGGCGATCGTTAAAAGATTTGTAGTGGACAGAAAAATAAAATAATGAACTTTAAATAAATATGGAATAATGATGCTATAATGTGATTCTCATTGACCAAACAGTACTCTTATTATTTCTAAATAGGATTACATACGAGACAGTATTTTCTACTTTGAAAAAGAATTAATGAACAGGAAATGTCACTCTCGCGTGTTCAGAACCGGATTTTTCTCTTTAATCTTTAAAGAGGTTGTCACATTCCCAAGTTGCGTTTGTGTTAAATAAGTAAATTTTTTTTTAAGAAATCAAACCTTTGAAACAGTATTTTCTACTGTTTGGTCAATGAGAATCACATTATAGCATCATTATTCCATATTTATTTAAAGTTCATTATTTTATTTTTCTGTCCACTACAAATCTTTTAACGATCGCCTTAGATAAACACTGTAACAATAGTAACGATCCAAATGTAGTATGCGCCTTAGATAAACACTGTAACAATAGTAATATACATTCGACATATGCGCGAATAATCCAAATGTAGTATGCGCCTTAGATAAACACTGTAACAATAGTAACGATCCAATTGGATTAAAACTATGTTTGGTCTCTGTGGGTTCGACAATTGGATTAAAACTATGATGGTGTATTCTTATAAATACTACAATTCAAATGTATATCACTTAATGCTAAAAATCTGTGTTGGAATCAAAACTTTTTTAGTTTGAGAAAGTTTACAATGTTTCAATTTATTTTGAAAATGAATGATATTTGAAAATGATATTTGAATTGTGTAAATGAGAATCTGATTCTTATTTCATTTTCATTTGTAAATTTCCTTATATACACTCCTAGCATCCTCTTTGAGTGAATTCACAACTTTGAAAAGGTTCCATGAAGCATTGTCATGAATTACAATGATGTTGTTTGGTAAAAAAAAATTATGATTTACATGTGGTAATGGATTACCATAAGGTTTTAATTGATTACTATTAACCAACGATTAGAAAATTTGAAAACTTTGAGCTGGTAATTGATTACCATGATCCACTAATCGACTACCACTACTATTTAAAAAAAATAAAAATACAACTTTTGGCAAATTTATTTCAATGGTTTCTATGCACAATTTTTGAAATTATTTTAGATAAAGTTTTAACGATGTTTTATGAACTTTTAAGTGATATAAAATATGAATCATGATATTTTAAAGATTTAACCTAAATTCTTTGCCATTTTCTTCTTGATAGATCATAGTTTTCATCTTTTTATTCCTTTGTTATCATTGATGTCATTGTCTTTATCCTTTTTTGGATGTATTTTTATTTATCAAGACTATTGCCAAGGTCAATGAGAGGCTCTTCTTCACACCATGGGGGTCAGTGAGCTTCAACCTCAGCATACTCTCAGTTTAAGTGTGCTTATCCCAGTCAACATGTTTTATCAACAAGACCCTCAGCAAGGGGATATCCTTGAGATCCAACAACTTGAAGGACGCCCGTGAACTTATAGCATTAAAAGAGTGATCATTCCACATAAAAGACCAGGGAGGGGAATATTTTCTTGTGGATGATGGATGCTCCTCGGGCGGATCACCTTCAGGGATCTGAATCGCCTTGCGCTTTAGAGCAGGGAGGATCCCAATTCTCGTGTTTGGTTTTTAGGGCATGGGGTTCATAAGGCGCAACTCCCTAGCCTTCCTTTTGGTTCCCCCGGTGTTCAAGTCGTCTAGGTGACTCCGGGGATCGCTACTCCTTGAGTGCTCGACCTTTTTTCTTTTTTCAAGTGTCTCTTCATCTCGTCTAGGGAGACTTTCAACATCTTATATGCAAAAAAAGAAGAGTAACAAATATAAGCAATATAATCAACAAAAAGTCCCAAACAAGAGTTATTGCGATATTGAACTTACTTAGATACTTATCAATGTCTTTATCATCCTTTTGGTCCAAGGCGATCAGAGTACAGGAATGCATGACCTCAAATTCATCCAAGAGTTGGACCCATATGCCACAGACGACTGAGAGGTAAAAGTAGAAGTATGGAATAGAAGAATCTTCTAAAACAACCATATTTTCCCTTTCCATCATAAAACGCATCTCTTGGATAACTTCTTCCTCATCACTCAAGGCAGAAAGGTTAACATGTTGTCAAAAGGAGGCTAGCCTTTCCTCAATGACATAATTGGACTCAAAATCATCTACATCCTTGTGCTCAATACCAGATGTAACCATTATCATATCTTTTCCTAAGAAAACATAAGAGAAAAAGGATGTATTATCGCTATCCCCGTTATTATCGCTATTGGAGCTATTGAAACTCTCACAACTGCCAAACATGCCTAGATCCATCAATTTGTAATCAACTTTGTAGTCAATCGTTATGTCAAGACATTAGGCATTTCTATATCCATACACTTATTACGAGTCGAAGGCTCCACTAGGTTACCACTTTAGTCTAAATCCTTAATTATCGCTATAAACAGGTAAAGTAATAAGAAATGGTAGTGAAACCATACATATGAGTGGGACTTTAAATTGAGAAGATTGAAGGACTCGTGAAGAATTTTGAGAAAACTCTCAACGACTTATGAGACAAGAATGTGCAAAAAAAGTAGAAGAGTTTGGGTTGAACCCCTTTAATAGAGGTTTAGAGACTAAGGATAATTAAGGGTCTCCTAGGTTTACCATCATACGCGAAAGCCTCTGTACGCTTCTAACACATGTAAGATATTCAAGGCAATTTGGTGTCCTAATATTAAATGATCATTGATCACATTTAATACTTCACCTATTTTTCATCTCAACTGACGTTTGAGGATTTCCCTTGGATGACGTTTGAGGATCCACCTGGTTGACACCGGGAGACACATACCAAGCCAAGCTTGAGGGCTTCGATCATGCTTGAGGGACTCTTCTAGATAATACGGGGAGGCAAACTAAATCACTTCACCTTTTCCTGCCCTATGCCCGAGGGACTCGCCACAGGCTTGAGGGACTCTTACATTTATATAAGTAAAATATGTGACAACCCATTGAGTTGTAGGGTTGATCCAATAACATACGATAAATTAATCCTGACATATGACTGATAAGTGCTTTATTCATGCTAAAATGACTTATTATAACATAGCACTTATCTTGCTTATTTGACCTATTTCTCACATAAAAATCCCCAATTATTGAATAAACTATTATTGTGCAAGATTACTTGGCTTGGTTTGTTTTTGTGCAGGATTTGGCCTTAAAGCAAAAACCAGAAAATAGAGCATTCGCTGCAGCGAACTATATTTCGCTGTAGCGAACTCCAGGCACTCAAAGGCAAAAATCCAGAAACAGTGCATTCGCTGCAGCGAAAGGTAGCGAATGGTAGCGAAGGCCCGATTCGCTGCAGCGAACCATATTTCGCTGTAGCGAATGAAGTCAGAATCAAACTTCCCAGTTTCGCTAGCAGCAAGCAGTAGCGAGGTACATTCGCTGCAGCGAACCATATTTCGCTGTAGCGAACTTTGGCGGTTTCTAGAAGATTGGAATTTCATAAAACTGAAGAAAACATTCGCTGTAGCGAAATATCCTTCGCGTAGCGAACTCTGGCGGTTCAACAAAGACTTAACCCTGAAGCAAACGTTCGCTGTAGCGAACTTCTGTTCGCGTAGCGAACTCAGGCGGCCAGAACTGCTATGAAAGGAGCAGAACTCATTTCAGAA
Source organism: Vicia villosa (assembly GCF_029867415.1). Classification (NCBI taxonomy): domain Eukaryota; kingdom Viridiplantae; phylum Streptophyta; class Magnoliopsida; order Fabales; family Fabaceae; genus Vicia; species Vicia villosa. The sequence goes on along the minus strand of NW_026705891.1, from coordinate 332,547 downwards.
ATCATTCATTTTTCAGTTTCTATCATTGTAATACTTTTGTAATAGCAGTAGAATAGAAATATAAGAGGTTTTTAGGGAGAAGGAGCTGGAGATACATCGAGAGTCGAGAAATCGTCATTGATGTCGTTCCAACTCAAATCTTCCATTGAGCTTCAAACTACCATGAGTAGCTAAATCCCTCTCTTGTTGGGATTGGTCGTAGTTCACCAAACAGTATGTATTTTCTTTGATCATGGCGTTATATATAATTTACGTTTGAATCATTATCGTTGTTATCTTCGTTTTACCGTTTATTTCATGGATTGAATTGATATTGACAAATACGATTCTAATCTCGATCCAAGATAACAACTATTAAACTCTAAATGCTAGACATAGATTTAGGTTTAATATTTACTTCAAGTATTGAAACTTAATGCTACCGTATCGTTTAATAGGCTGAGAAATCGTCGATTAAACCATAAGGTAGAAATCTCAACAAACGTTTAGACATGAACTTTGTTGTGAGCAATACGTGATGATATTGAAACAAGCATACATTATGTATAACTGATCTAAGATTTACATATTGAATCGGTGGATGAAAACCAATTCCCAACAAGTCTATTCCTCTAAACTTATCTTTCGTTATTTACGCATTTTTACTTTCCGTAACTTTCAACCAAACAAACTTGAAACCTTATGCTTAGAACTATAGAAATTGTTGAACGGTTTTGATATCGCTCCAATCCCTGTGGATACGATAATACAAAATACTTACATTTGACTTGTACTTTCTACAACATCAAATTGGCGCCGTTGCCGGGGATTGGCGTTTAATATATTAAAACATCGCAATCGTTTCTATACTTTTAAGCTTTGTGCATTTGTTTATATATTGTATATATTTTTCTGTTTGTTGCAACGTTTGCTCAAGTGTTTGGATAGGTGGAAAAATTTCTGTTTATGCTTCGAGGCAAAAGTTCAAAGGAGCAACTTCTTTTTAATCCCGAGATCGAAAGAACAATCCGAAAGAACAAAAGGCAAACGAAGAAACAAAAATCCAAACAGAAAAAGAAAGGAGCATCTACATCAACTTCCTCATCAAATTCATCAAAAGAAACAATGGCTGAAGTTGTTAATGGTCCTTGTGAAAGTAGCCCAAGGCGGTTCGCCCATCTCACCAACAATCCAGCCGCAAGACGAGCTGAGATGAAAACAGGACTGCTGCAAATTATTTATGCTAATCCTTTTGCAGGTTTGGATCATGAAGATCCATACACTCACCTCACCCGATTCTACGAAATAGCTGGTACATTAGGTGCACCAGAAGCTGAAGAGGAAGCCGTTTTCATGAGATTATTCCCGCACTCTTTGATCGGCAAAGCAAAGGATTGGTACCTCGATCAATCAACGGAAACCATGACCAATTGGAATGTGTTAGAGAGAAACTTCCTTAGCAGATTCTTTTCTCACAACCGATTCATGGATGCAAAGACAGCTATTGCCACATTCACCCAATTTTCAAATGAAACTTTGTGTGAAGCCTGGGAACGCTATAAATCCATGCCACGGAAGTGTCCAAACCACGGTTTCGATGACATGTCACAAATCCACATTTTCCGTAATGGATTATTACCTCAACCGAAGCTTTTACTTGACGCAACAGCTGGAGGTTCCTTGATAGCAAAAAGTGCAGCAGAAGCAATTTCAATCATTGATAGGATGGCTCTCACAGATCACCAAGTTCAACACAATCGAGGTACCGTCCAAAAGAAGCCTGGAGTTTTGGAATTGGGTACAAATGATGCAATCCTAGCACAAAACAAACTGCTCACTCAAACCGTAGAGGAATTGACAAAACAGCTGTCCAAGCTTCCTCAACAACTCAAAGATGTGCACGGTTCGTCAAACGCATCACAACAAGTAGCTTTTTGTGAACTTTGTACGGGTGATCATCCAACTGGTTTCTGTCCCCCGATCAACGAAGAGGTAAAATATATGGGAAATCAACAACAAAGGCAAGTTCCGTACAATCAAGGTTATCCACACAACAACAACGCAAGCTATGGCCAAAACCGACCAAATCAGTACCAAAGTTACACGCAGCCAGATAAGCTTTCAAAGATTGAGGATACCTTGAATCAATTCATGCAATTGTCCATGGCAAACCAGAAAAACACTGATGCGTCAATTAGAAATCTTGAAACGCAAGTTGGGCAAATTGCGAAGCAACTAAGTGAGCAACAAAGAGGTACGTTTTCTGCCACCACTCAAGTTAATCCCAAAGAAACTTGTAATGCAATCACGACAAAAGGTAGTGACATTGTTCAAGACAAAGTTGGGGAGAATTCAAAAAGTATAGTTGTGGAGAAAAATCAAGAAAAAGGAAAACGTAAGGAGGAGGAAGAAAACAATGCGGATCCTGGAAAAGTTACCTTACCGGTTAACATTGGAAATATCTATTTTGATAGTGCTTTGGTTGATCTTGGATCAAGCGTCAATCTTCTTCCATTATCCGTCGTGAGAAATATTGAAGATCTTCACTTGAACCCTACAACAATGAAGTTGCAACTTGCTGACAAATCAACCACAGAACCAATTGGCGTAATGAAAGATGTAATGGTCAAAGTGGATGGTTTTCGATTTTCAACTGACTTTGTGGTAATAAGCATGAATAAAGATGAAGATAGTCCTCCAATCTTAGGTCGTCCCTTCACAAAAGCAGCCCGAATGATGATTGACGTGGATGAAGGGAAGATGAAAGTAAGGTTCAAAGATGAAGAAGTAAACTTCAAATTGTTTCAACACAAGGAGGATGATTATTCCAAAGCTAAAGCTCCTGATGAAAAAGGTCTGATATTGAAAAAGATAAATGGTGAAGAAAGGCCAAATGATGATGGAAAGGACGTTTTGACGAATTCATACAAACCACCGTAAGTTTATTAGAAACAGGCGTCGAGCTAATGACGTTAAACAAGCACTTATTGGGAGGTAACCCAACTTTTCATTGCTTTCATTCCCTTTATGCATAATTAATAGATTAGTAGGAAGAAAATGGCATGACATAGCACAAAGAAAATTCTGCAGAAAACAGAATTATGCAGAGTTCGCTACGCGAAACCCTGATTCGCTGCAGCGAACACAACAGAATCAGCAAAATTTCTTTGCCAATCATGCCATCTTCTTCATCTTTAAATTTTGTGTGTTTTAATCTAGTGATTAGTTATGTGTCTTATGACCAATCCATGATATTGCTGCTTGAACATTTGTCCTCTAAACAAATGAGATGAAAGAATAAGCATGGAGTGGAAGGTCAACTTCACATAAACCAAAGGCACAATGGTAAGGGCATGACTTGAAAGGATTGAATCATCCAAGGTATGTGTTTACTTCCTTTTTTAGAAATTAGCATATACATGACATGAGTAGGCTTCATAAAACAATTTCATTCAATCCTAGGCCATGACATGTTTTCATAAGAATCACTAAGTTCTAAAACAAGAAAGTGAGGTAACCTTCCATTGTTCACTATATGCTAAGGAGACTGACAAATTCTTGTTTTAACTCGTTTGATTCATGCTTAATCTTGCATTTATGTTGGTAATTGCAAAGACATAGAAGGGATCAAGGCAATTCTTTGAAATTGAGCATAACTACTAAACCAAATATAGCCTCATTATCCCTTGTAAGTGAGTGATCTTTTGCAAACCCTTTTTGAGCCATATGACAATGAATCTATCATTGATGAACTGAACAATACATTAAGTAAACCACTTAATGGATATTGTTCTATATCTCTGAAAATCATAAAAAGTTCATATATGATAGATTCAATTTTTCCTTGAATAAATACCTTGAAACCATGATATCTTTTGCCAAATCTCAAAGAGCATTCAAAGAAAGTAAGGTGTTGTTCAAGTTGGGGAGAAAAGAGAAAAAGACTTTCTTCAAAAGAAAAGAAAAAGATGTGAGAATCAAAAGAAGAAATAAAAAGTAAGAAAAGAAAAATGAACAACAAGAAAAAATGCATTCAAAAAAAGAAAGAAACAAGAAAGGTATGATGAGTGATATGTGTAGAAAAATCACAATTTATGAATGCTCTTCTAAAAAGAAAAAATCAACAACCTTTTTGTTTCCATTATCCCTATAAAATGACACTTCCTTGGTACCTTAGCCACATTACAACCATAAAAGACCTTAGTGATCTATGTTCTTGCTTATCAACATATCTTGCTTGGATGAAAGTATGAATTGATCTAGATGTTAGCAAAATTTGTCATGAGAGAGATCAACATACCTCATCATTTTCACTTATACAAAAAGTGTGGTAAGTGTGATTCATGATTAACATGTTTAGTGCTTTGGATTGATTGACATGGTTTTTATGTGGAAGCCTTGTTTCATGAATATGTCTAAGTACTAAAGGAAGTCATAAAACATTTATCCTTGGATGTTCAAACTTCAAAGAGCCATGTGCCTCCTATACTTCATTGAGAAATTTGGTTAATCATGTGAAGGTGGTTTAGAAACTCTTGCTTTTGTTTTTACTTTGATTGAGGACAAGCAAAGATTCAAGTTGGGGAGAGTTTGATAAGTGCTTTATTCATGCTAAAATGACTTATTATAACATAGCACTTATCTTGCTTATTTGACCTATTTCTCACATAAAAACCCCCAATTATTGAATAAACTATTATTGTGCAAGATTACTTGGCTTGGTTTGTTTTTGTGCAGGATTTGGCCTTAAAGCAAAAACCAGAAAATAGAGCATTCGCTGCAGCGAACTATATTTCGCTGTAGCGAACTCCAGGCACTCAAAGGCAAAAATCCAGAAACAGTGCATTCGCTGCAGCGAAAGGTAGCGAATGGTAGCGAAGGCCCGATTCGCTGCAGCGAACCATATTTCGCTTTAGCGAATGAAGTCAGAATCAAACTTCCCAGTTTCGCTAGCAGCAAGCAGTAGCGAGGTACATTTGCTGCAGCGAACCATATTTCGCTGTAGCGAACTTTGGCGGTTTCTAGAAGATTTGAATTTCTTAAAACTGAAGAAAACATTCGCTGTAGCGAAATATCCTTCGCGTAGCGAACTCTGGCGGTTCAACAAAGACTTAACCCTGAAGCAAACGTTCGCTGTAGCGAACTTCTGTTCGCGTAGCGAACTCAGGCGGCCAAAACTGCTATAAAAGGAGCAGAACTCATTTCAGAAATCATTCATTTTTCAGTTTCTATCATTGTAATACTTTTGTAATAGCAGTAGAATAGAAATATAAGAGGTTTTTAGGGAGAAGGAGCTGGAGATACATCGAGAGTCGAGAAATCGTCATTGATGTCGTTCCAACTCAAATCTTCCATTGAGCTTCAAACTACCATGAGTAGCTAAATCCCTCTCTTGTTGGGATTGGTCGTAGTTCACCAAACAGTATGTATTTTCTTTGATCATGGCGTTATATATAATTTACGTTTGAATCATTATCGTTGTTATCTTCGTTTTACCGTTTATTTCATGGATTGAATTGATATTGACAAATACGATTCTAATCTCGATCCAAGATAACAACTATTAAACTCTAAATGCTAGACATAGATTTAGGTTTAATATTTACTTCAAGTATTGAAACTTAATGCTACCGTATCGTTTAATAGGCTGAGAAATCGTCGATTAAACCATAAGGTAGAAATCTCAACAAACGTTTAGACATGAACTTTGTTGTGAGCAATACGTGATGATATTGAAACAAGCATACATTATGTATAACTGATCTAAGATTTACATATTGAATCGGTGGATGAAAACCAATTCCCAACAAGTCTATTCCTCTAAACTTATCTTTCGTTATTTACGCATTTTTACTTTCCGTAACTTTCAACCAAACAAACTTGAAACCTTATGCTTAGAACTATAGAAATTGTTGAACGGTTTTGATATCGCTCCAATCCCTGTGGATACGATAATACAAAATACTTACATTTGACTTGTACTTTCTACAACATCAATGACAAATCATGTGTTTGATGATCCAATAACATATGCTAAATTAATCCTAACATATATGACATCTTATCTCTCTAGTGTGAATTTTTTTCTGAATTTGAACTAAGTTAGAAAACAACATGATATAATAAGAAAATAAATTATTGATTTATCTATATAAAATATAATTTAAATAATAAAATCACAATTAAATATGAAAAAAGTTGATTAAAAAGTTAATATTAAAACTTAAATTTGATAAAAATTGTTAATTAATAACTAGTTTATTAAATTTTAAATATTTAAAAATAAAATTATAATTATAAATGTGAAAAAATAATTTAAAATTTCAAACTAAATTTTAAAAATAAAAAATTAAATTTCATTCAAACATGCTCTCTAACATTTCATTTTAAATTTTCACTAGATTTTAGACTTTTTGGTCCAGTCCAAAAATTGTCTTTTGACACCTACAAGTCACACACACTTAATAATTTGACTAAGTACGAGGAGACGTATGGTTTTTGCTCTTATCGGTGATGAGAAAGGTGAATGACCGGTGAATGTCCGTAGGCTTGATGGAATCAACGGAGGAGGGGGTGTACCTGCAGACACTCCGATCTAATACTCAAGTAAGTACGAGTGAAGAGGTAGTGAGAAAAGGATAGAAAATAGAATATCTGACCCTACTGCAAGGGAGGATATTTATAATGAGCCTCCAGCACTGGACTAATGGTCTCCATTATGGGGTGAATGTCCAGGCCCATGATAGATGATTGCCCGAACTCCCACGTGAAAGTAGGGATGAGCAGCTCGTGCTCATCATCTTGGGTCAACTGCCCTGGGATTCCTAGATCGTGGGTGGACTTGCCTGTTACGAAGGGCAAGACGGTTTCGCTTGTAACGCGAAATGTGGAGGTGCAATTGGTGATGTATCCTCGGGTGTGGAGCACGTGGGGAACGTGTTCTCCACTGGCCTTAAGGTATTAGGCCAGCACTTTAGGCCGTACTCAACTAAACATGAATTGAGTTGTGCTCAACGGTGAGTCAGCCACCGGCCCAATTCAGAATAGTTTTCTTATGACTTTTCTATGAAAAAAAAATTAACTACTCTAGTAGTTTCAAAACAATTAAATCAGTTTAAATATATTTAGAAGTATATAATCAAAAGAGAAAAATATCATATATTGATGTTCTTACTATTCTATAAATTATAAAAATGAAAAATATAGAAATAAAGTAATACTAGTATTAATATACAATTGGGAAGAAAAATTTTATGTCAATTATTTTGGGACCAGGGAGTAATATTTTAGTTTTTTCTAATACAAATATTTAGCTAGTAGCTTTCAAATTACATATTTCGTCTATTTCTTAATCTGGATTTTAATTATTGTCAAATATGTAAAATGAATGCCATTACTACAATCAAAACCCAAGAATTCAAGAATAACTTAAGGGTCCTTCTTTGCAAATTCTTCATGCATTGAGTCCTCTATTTCAAATATTCTGAATTTTCAAGCTGGCAAAGGTGCAAGAGTAATCATCCTCAAAGTTTCAAAGTGTCCTTCTTTAATTTGCTTTTTCTATGATCAAAGAATGGGAAACAACCTTGTGAGAATGAGAAGCTGCGATCAACATACCTGATCAAACGAAATGCAAATTAATTAGGATCATCGTCGACGTGCTAGTATCAATGTCGTGTCGTGTATCAGGGTCATTAATTAGTATTATTATCATCATTATCTAAAATTTTCTGAAAAAAAATATCATATATGTACCTGCTTTTGTCATTGCCGTCGCAGCCGCTGTTGCTGCTGCTGCTACTACTACGAGTATTTTGTCTATGTTCAGTGAAAAATCTTTTGATTCGCCATTCTTTATCTTTTTCTTCTACCTTGGAACCATTTTGTTTTTTAGTAGTCTTCTTCTTCCAATCAAGAGAAGTTGGAAAAACCATCTTCAGTAAGAATGTTTCACTGTCCATGCTTTCAGCCCTCAATATCTTACCATGTCTACTATTGCATTTGTTTTCCTTCTTCTTTGTTTTCTTCTTCTCATTCAGCTTCTTGTGTTGAGGTTGTTGAACTTTACTAGAGACTTGTTCTGGTTCTGGTTTAGGTTTAGCTTCTGGAACTTGATGCTGCTCAACAACCATGTCTTGGAAAGAGAGTTCAAAGCTAGACTCAGGCATGTGTTGCATCATCTCCATGAGTTCCTTCTTTCCTTCTAAAATATCTTTGATCCTTGAAGATTCTGAAGATGGTGAAGTCCAGAAACAGAAGTCTTTATCTTCTCCTTCATTATTGTTAGGAGTATGTGTTTGGATTAAGGTTGAGTAGCTCATGGTTTGAGAGATGAGTGAAAAGTGAAGAAGTGGTTTTGAGTAGGAGAGAAAGGGAAGTGAGGGACATATTATGAATAAAATATCAAGTCAATGTCTTTTTCTTGGTGGAATTTGAGAGTCATAAGTCATTGCCGTCTAAGATGGGAGTAAAAGAAAGTCTATGGTCAGAGTATTCATTTTCCACATATATATCTCATCAAGTACAAAATCAATACATTCACTTGTTAATGCAGAGATTTATGGGTGAGCTCGGGTGACATCAGAGTGTTTTATTAAGGGTTATATTTGGTGACTCAGGCTTCTAGAAACTAGAATCATAATCTAATATGAAGTTTCCAAGAAAATCAGTGGATTTTGACCCAGCACAGTTTGAGTTTTGTGGTTTCTAATGAGTCTAATGACCATAAACTTGTTATCATGTGATTCTAGAACAACCTTGACTATGGTCAGTTTAAAATTCAAATAGAAAATACCATAAAAATGTCTATTGTGTCACAAGAGTCAACTAAGTACACAAAACAATGGATACTTTAGGATAGAATTTAGAGGTAACAAGGAAAACTACAACAACAATTAAGTTTTATCCTACTAAGTGATAGAATTTAGAGGTAACAAGGAAAACTACAACAACAATCAAGTTTTATCCTACTAAGTGAGGTCGATTACATGAATCAAAATTCATCATAATGTTCTATCTTATACCATATTTTTATTCAATTTGTTAATCTCGAGATATTTTTTAATAGTTTTTGTAGGTATCCTTTTACTTCGAGTTCTTTGACTCATCTCTATCTGATCTACTCTTGTTAAAATAGAATGTACAAGTTTTCTTTCGACATGCCCAAACCACCTAAACTTATTTTTAATATATTTTCTATTATAGATATTACTCCAACACTCTCTGTTATTGTCATTTATAATTTTATCTTGTTTAATCTTACTATACATCCAACAAAACATTCTCATCTCTACTACACTTATTTTATTCTCATGTTGATTATTAACCGTCCGACATTATGTCTCGTATCATAGGTCTTTCTACTTTCTGGTAAAATTTTATCTTCAATTTGAGAGGTACTTTTGTGTCACATAAAACGCTTAAGGCTCTCTTCCATTTCTCTCATATATATATATATATATATATATATATATATATATATATATATATATATATATATATATATATATATATATATATATACATCTTGGTGCTAGCATTTGCATGTGTTCTGTGAGTACCTCCAAAATTAACATAAAAAGGTAGGGGCTTAGGTTGAACCTTGGTGCAATCCTATTGTAACGGGAAAATTGTTCGTCTCTCCACCTTGTGTTTGCACACTAATTGATACGCCTTCTAACATATATTGGATAGCTCGGATATAGACAATCCTAATTGTTAAGAGTCAATATATGGCCTGAACATGTCCTTATAAGTGGGGGCAATCTTCATCCTAAAAGCCGGTTTTGTAGGGTTAAGTTAGGCCTAACCACATTTCTTAACATGGTATCAAAGCCTCGTTTAAGATCCGGTGGGCCACCTTCTATGGTTTCCGCTATCGGGCCACCCACCGTTTATTTCCACGCTCCAGTTGTCTAGTCCTGGGCGTGAGGGGGTGTGTTAAGAGTCCCACAACGGACAATATATGGCCTGAACATGTCCTTATAAGTGGGGACAATCCTCACCCTACAAGCCGGTTTTGTAGGGATGAGTTAGGCCCAACCACACTTCTTAACATGGTATCAGAGCCTCGTTTAAGATCCGGTGGGCCACCTTCTATGGTTTCCGCTATCGGGTCACCCACCATTTATTTCCACGCTCCAGTTGTCTAGTCTTGGGCGTGAGGGGGTGTGTTAAGAGTCCCACATCGGACAATATATGGCCTGAACATGTCCTTATAAGTGGGGGCAATCCTCACCCTACAAGTCGGTTTTGTAGGGTTGAGTTAAGTCCAACCACATTTCTTAACACTAATATCTTACTTCTTTAGGGCTTTCCACAAAATCCCTTTAGACATTTTATCACATGCCTTCTTCAAGTCAATAAAACCGAATTGAATCTCAATAACTTGGACCATTCGATACTGCTTCATCACACGTCGTAGTAGATAGATCGCTTTTATGGTCAACCTCACATGCATAAAACGAAAATGAATCTCTTTTCTTAATCACAGTTCGATCATTTTTTCTCATAACTTCATGGTATGATTCATAAATTTAATCCCCTTATAATTTGCACAATTTTATATATTCCCTTGTTCTTATAGGTTGGAACTAAAGAATTCATTCATCTGACTTTTACTTTGACCTCATAATTTCGTTAAAGAGTTTGGTGAACCATTCAATTCATCTACCTTCAAGAATTTTCCACACTTCAATATATAATGTTGTCGAGCACAACCGTCGTATTGTTACTCATCCTTTTCAATACTTATTTTACTTCTTGTTTCTGAATCCGACAATAGTAATTATAGTTTCATCATCTTCTTTAATGTCGAGCTTCTTAGAGTTTAATATATATCCTTCATTAAATAAATCGTAGAATTACGTTTTTCACTTATCCTTTATATCATTTTCTTGAAACAAGATTTTACCTTTTTCATCTTTAACAATTGTCCAAATCACTTGTCTTTCTCTCTTCCCTTAACAAGCATGTATATAGATTCTTCTTTCTCCTTGATTCTTAAATATTCGTATAAAAAGTTTGGGTTTTTGCTTTATTCACTGCATTCTTAGTCTCTTTCTTAGTTTTCATATATTTTTCCCAACTTTCGGCATTTTTACACTTGGACCACTCTTTAAAACATTCAATTTTAAGTCTAACTTTACTTTGAACACTTTCATTCCACCACCATGATTCTTTACTCCTAGGTTAAAAACCTCTTGATTCTCCCAACGTCTATTTTGATATTTTTCTAATCTCTTTGACCATCATGTTCCACATATCATTTGGACTTCCTTGTGGTTGTCTAAACCCCCTCCCTCCAAGATCTTGTGCTCAAAACTCGTTTTTCACCCTTCAAATGCTACCTATTGATCTATGGAGCTCCCGTATGATTTCTTATATTAGCTCTCCTCTTGATTGTTATATCCATAACCAAAACTGTCTATTAGGTAATTAAGCTCTCTTCCGATATAACTTTACAGTTCAAGTAAATCTTCCTATTTGACTTCCTAATAAAAAATAAATTTATTTGAGAACATGTCGTCTCAATTTTATATGTAATAAGATGCTCATATTTTTTTCCTAAAGTAGATATTAGTTGTTGAAAGATCAAAAGCCGACGAAAACTTCAGGATGGATTTACCCTCTATATTCACCTCCCCGAGATCATTACCTCTCATGCATGCCCTCAAAACCTCTTGTTACACTCCCGACCTGTCCATTGAGACCCCTTCCTAGAAAAATCTTCTCTCCTTAAGATATATTGTGAAATAAGCTTTCTAAATCCTCACAAATTTTTACTTTAAGTTGTTCTTCACCCAATCTACGGTGCGTAAGCACTAATAACATTAAAAGTGTCTTGTTCCATTACAAATTTCAAGCCTATGATCCATTGTCCTACTCTTTTCACATCCACATTATCCTTCTTTCACTCATTGTCTACACTAATCCCCATCTCATTTTTAGAATTTACTTTGCTGGTGTACCAAAGCTTAAAATCCAAGTTGTCTAATTCATTCGCATTTTCTCCCGCCCACTTAATTTTTTGTAAGCTCGTGAAATTGATCTTCCTATTAACCATGACGACCATTATTTCCATAAATTTTCCAGTAAATGTGCCTATATTCCATGTTCTAAAACGAGGTGAACAAACTTCTTTACCCAAATTAGTTCATAAAAAGCCAGGAACTCTTGCTTATTTTTCAATGCATCTAGACGATAATGCAACGACCCTTACTCTTTTAACACTGTACTTGAGCCATACAACAGATAGCATCCGGGCAACAACCAGGCATTCACATGATTACGTAATTGATCCATGAATTGACATGTAACAAAGAATTCAACATTTTTATTTTCTTATCAATCAATACAAAAATATAAATATAAAAATTATTTCACAAAAATAAGAAATTAGTGGAGTAACTTACAGATCAATGCATCTGTAATGGCTAACTAAAGTAGAAATCATCATCCTCATCAAGAAGAGAAGGGTAACTAAGGCATGGTTGATATCCAACATCCATCAAATGCTGCACTAATTTACTGTTTACTTCATATATCTCATCAATCTGTGGATGAGACTTGGCCTTGGCCACAAACTCGTGCTTTGAATTCTTCAACTCAATCCAACTACAAGCTGGTTCTTTCTTCAAACCCCTCTCCTTCATTACATTTCTAATATTGTTAGCATCGCCCCATCTACCAGAAGCAGCATAAATGTTAGACAACATAACATATCTACCAGTGTTTTCAGGTTCTAACTCAAACAAAGCTTCTGCAGCTTTTCTAGCAAGATCCAAGTTCCCATGAACTCTACAAGAACCCAACAATGCACCCCACATTGCAATGTGATTTTTGGTTCCATATGACACTTTCTCAATCAAACACATGGCTTCTTTAAGCTTATTTTTCCTTCCAAGCAAATCAATTAATAACGCATAGTGATCACTTTGTGCCTTCACTCCGTATCGCCTTTCCATTGAATCAAGCAACTCTAACCCTTCGTTAACTAAACCTGCGTGATTGCAAGCAGAAAGTAGTCCAAGAAATGTCACGTGATTTGGTTCTATGTTGGCTTCTACCATTCTGTTAAAAACAACCAACGAATCTTCGCCGCAACCATTTTGTGCAAATCCATTTATTAATGTATTCCAAGACACAACATCCCTCACATGAATCATCATCTCAAACAAATTTTCAGCTGATTTCATATCTCCACACTTTGCATACATGTCAATCAAAGCATTACATACATACACATTAAACAAGTTGCCACTACTTCTACCTCTAATAATTTGACAATGAACCTGTTTCCCTTTTCCTATAAGAGCCTCACTTGCACAAGCATCTAAAACACTTACAAAAGTTTGTGCACTAGGCATTACCCCTTCTTCAATCATTCCGCGAAAAACTTCCAAAGCTTCGCAACAACGTCCATTTTTCACAAAACCTGTTATCAAAGCAGTCCAAGAAACCATGTTCTTAATTCGCATTTCATCAAACACCTTACATGCATCCTCTATTCTCGATGCTCGACTGTATGTAACAACCATTGATGTCCAAGACACAACATCTTTCTCTAACATCGAGCGAAAAATACGAAAAGAAGCATGGGGTTCTCCACATTTTCCATAAGCATCAATCAAAGCATTGTTGAGAATCACATTGGAGTGAAATCCAACTATAACTGCCACCCCATGAACCTGCCGCAACCATTTAACATTACCCAAACAAGAACAACTACCCACTATGCTACCAAGCGTGAACTCATCTAACACCAAACCTCCACAACCCTTTTGCATCATCCTAAAGAATTTAACTGCTTCTTCATAAGACCCATGACGTGTTAAACCGGATATAAACGAGTTATAACTAACGAGGTTTTTTTGCGGCATTTTATCAAACAGTTTATAAGCTTCATTGAAAGCTCCTTTTTTGCAGTAAAAAGAGAGAAGCGTGTTCCACGAACGTGTTGTTTTGATGGGAAGATCGTCAAAGGCTTTGTGGGTACTCTCTACACAGCCACATTTGGAATACAAATCGATTAGTCCATTGGCGAGAAAAACGTCAAGGAAAAACGCTGTTTTGATAAGGTGAGAGTGCAAGGCTTTGGCATGCTTCAAGCTTTTCACTGTAACACAGTTTGAAATAAGAGATGAAAGGTTATCAATCGTGAAGGTTATAACATCGGTGTGAAACATTACCGTGTTTATTTATGAGTCAACTCGTTAGGAACAACGTGAGAAAGATGTTTCATTAGTGGGGCCTCTTGAACATAGAACTGGCTAACCTATGAACTCAATTGAACCATAAACTGAACTAAACTGTACCGAATTGAAGTTAAAATAACTGAATCAAGTTAGTGAATCAAACTATTATTTTTATTAACGGTTCTAGAACCGATCAAAGTTAACCAAAACTTAACTATTATTAGTCTGAATTTTTAAAACTGGACTAGTGTATAGTCTCAATGTATACTGGAAAATTTCAATATATCCGCGGTATTGAAATGAAATTGATGCATGTTTATACTTTTGATATATAGCAACTTAACAATAATGTATGTTTATAATTTACTTGAATTATAGTTTATTATTTCCCACTAAATAAACTACACCAGTAACTCATTATAAGTTATAGCAGTAATTCATTATATATATATATATATATATATATATATATATATATATATATATATATATATATATATATATATATATATATATATATATATATATATATATATATATATATATATATATATATATATATATATATATATTTGTTAACACCAAATAATCTTATTTATTTATTAAGGGTAGCAAATTAGCCATTATATTTCACATTATATTAAACAGAAAACAAAAATTGGAGAAAATTGTTCAAATTGAACAAAACCTACTGTGTATGCATGCATGTAAGATTTTGTTGAGTTAATAGCATATTAGGAGGGAATCAATTCCTTCCCTTAAAAAAATAAAATTAATTTTTATATATAAAATTCTTTATTATATGGTTTGGTTCGGAAAAAAACTATCTTCTAACGGTTTTGTACGATTCGGAATTCCGAACTGATATACCAAACCATTATATTTGGTTCAGTTCGATTCTAGCTTAGCTAAAACGGTTCAGTTCGGTTCGGTTATGTTCTGATGCCTTTTTATCATGGTTCAGTTTGGTTTGGTTCGAATTTTTGACAGAACTGTACCGTGAACAGCCCTAGAGTTGACGGTTGCAATTAGGCCTGCCCGCCGCGTTTTAGACTCGTTTCGCAAAAGCCGTCAATACAATGGGATGGGGGTGGAGTAGGCATAATTAAGAGTGTGAGCCTAAATTTTTTGGCCTGTCTTATACTCATGGTTGAAAATAGGCTAGGTTGGGTTAGACTTTAGAAGGCCTGAATTTGACCTACGACAAACTTACAGAGCTTGAGTCTAGTCTATGGCCTATTATAGACTCTTTTTTTGCCTGACCTGACATTTTTAAACGTCTGGTCTACCTTAAAGCATATTTCTCATTGAGGTTTTAAGTTAATCTATATTACTTAAGAAGCCTCATATGTCGGCCTATATATGCATATATAGGTCGACCTATTTAGCATTTTTTTCCTAATATATATGCATATATAGGTCAGCCTATTTAGTCTTTTTTTTTCCTAATATATATGCATATCTATGACAACATATTTAGACTATTTTTAATATATATGAAAATATAGGCCGACTTATAAGGTTTTATAGGTTTTTCTAACAGCATTAGTCTGGCTTATTTAATTAAATAGGTTTTTTAAAAAGCCTAATCTTGATCTTAAATAGGTTAGGTTATAATCCCCTATAGGTCGGTCTGGCCTATTCCCATCCCCACTTGTACTAAATGTGAGGGTGGGGTGGAGTGGGCCGCAAGCGCTACACCTTTTAGGCTTAAAATACTAAATTTAAGTTACCATCCATGTTTGAAAAAATCTACAAAAAAAATACGGAACTGACATATTAGAGAGTGTAAACCTAAATCTTTTGTCTGTCCCATACTAAAGAGCAAGCAAAACATATATTTTCTAACAAGCCATGTCTGTTTTGGTACCCTTTGAATTTAATTGGGTATTAGATATACTTTAGTCAAATATGATTTTTTTAATAATCATGTTATCGAACAAAATTCTATAAATAACCATGTTTTTCAATTAATTTCTAAAGTATCCATATGTAAAATAAAAAATGCAACATAGATCACATGATCATTCAATTGACGACTCCATTGAACTAATAAGAGCAACACATATCAATTGAATTGTGGATTGTATCATGCTTAATCAATTGAATTGACGACTATGTACAAGACATAAGAGCAACCGTCAATTCATCTGGCTTCTAAGTGTTGGATACTTTTTTTTATTATACCCCATCAGTTTGAATCATAACTCATCAGCTTGTACACCAATGTTATTGCTAATCCACTTGCATTTGAATAAAACATAATCAATCTCCCAAATTTCTTCAATGACCCCAAAGTACGCTCTATATACCAATATATGATTCATATGTTTTGAACCAGAGAAATACATGGATTCGGCCTCAACCATAATCTCACAATTTTGCATTGTACTACGATTATATTTTGATTTTGTACAAAATAAAAAAAATAATAATGTCATATGCAGTGCAAATTACTACATTAAATTTTGACAAGTATGACAACCATTTAATTGTCTCGAATGCACTATCATAATAAGAAATTCTTTCACTAAACCAACTTATGAAATTCTTGTTATGCTTTTTCAACAATCACTTGTCACTCATTCGAAGATATGCTCAAGGCCAAAATTCGGAAACAACGAACCAATTTTCTTCCATTGCAAAGAATCAGCTACATGGCAAATATTTCCATCATATTTTCTTTTGTCTACATGTCATCTAATATTCTTTACGCCATCCGCATTAGCAAAAAGTCTCTTGAACATTGGAATTGTTGGTAAGTACCATAATACTTTAGCAGGAGAAAACTTCTTGCTAACATCGTCATAATCATCACCACTCTCGTCCTTCACCATGTAGCGCGACTCATCATATTTTAGAAATTGATTCATTTTTTCATACCCATTCATGTATAATATGCAATTATTATAACATGCATGTATTTTAATATACTCCAAATCCATTGGACACAATATCTTCTTGGCCTCATAGCAAAGACCCGACAAATTCTCATCTTCTGGTAGCACTTGTTTAATCAAATCAAGCAATTCCGTGAAACTTTTATCCGTCCACCCACTTTTTGCCTTCAGATTAAACAATTTTAACACAACAGACAATCATGTAAAACTTGTGCACCCTTTATATAAAGGCGCATCCTTATCACTACATAAAGTATCATAAATATGAGATTTTCTAAAATGAATCTTCCAATATCACTGATCATATCTTCTAATTGATCATTCATATCTTCATCAATTTCATGTCTTTCTGACATCAGATTTTGATTTTTATCTACTTCACCATGCCATGTCCATATTGTATAATTTTGACAAATATCATCACAACAAAGGTGATTAAATATTTCTTTCTTTTGAAATTTTTTTATTTTCCTGCA
This sequence comes from Vicia villosa, assembly GCF_029867415.1. NCBI lineage: Eukaryota > Viridiplantae > Streptophyta > Magnoliopsida > Fabales > Fabaceae > Vicia > Vicia villosa. Next base: position 314,997 of record NW_026705891.1, on the reverse strand, counting down.
TACAACTCAAGAATAATAAAAAGTCCATTACTGTTGGGAAGATATTGTTCCGTGTATTCAAGGAATTCAACAACTCATTTCTCATACACTTGACCTAATCTATCATCTTTCATCCAACTACAATCCATAATAAATTCTAAAATTTATATCAAAAGCTTGTAGAATCATCTAACAATACAACAACAAAATAAGTTATAAAACAATCTTTATCTTCATATCATTCAATCACAATAATATATAACATTTTCAACAACATTAATGGCACATTCACACATACTAATATGTTGCATACACATATATATACAACAATATTTTCACACACACACACACACACACACACACACACACATATATATATATATATATATATATATATATATATATATATATATATATATATATAACGTGCAGACACATAACATACTAGAGGTTCATACACACACTACATAAGAATATGGTTCAATCTCAATATCACTCAATCACAACAACACAAATGACACACTAATGTTATACACAATATACTAACATTCACACAACATTCTCACATACTAATATGCAACATACTCATATATACAATAACACTTCCACATATATAACCTATATTCACACAACATGTTAGAGGTTCATACACACATTACATAGAAATATGGTTTAATCATAACAATATAATATTTAACAACACCAAAACCTAAAACTCAACATAAATGGTGATAAAGGAGAAGTAGGGTGGATAAAGGGACATGTAGGGTCAAAATCGGACCAAAAACCCTAATCTGAATATAACCACGAATGATAAAAATGAATCCATTTCCTACCAACTCAACCTTTGGTTACGATAGGTGACAGTTTCGACTAAATATGATTTATATGAGTGGTTTGAAATGGATTGAAGTAAATAAAAAACCCTTAAAAATACAAAAAGATAAATTTAAGCTACTAAACATTAGAGTTCATAAATTTTACCATTATATCATTAAGCAATAACAGTATTACATACAATTTAAAAAAAAAAAAAAAAAAAACCCAGCTTTAAATCTTAAAACAAACATAAACACAATAAGGCGTCTCTTTCCAATAAGATCTCATCACAATTGAGGCTTAACTTTTTTGTATTTGAATCATATGTAAAAACTTGGGTAGATCTACATTTCTTGAGCAGATTGGAAGCAAAATTCATTTCTTTTCTTTTTTAGAAACTTTAGTCTTGTTTAGAAATGAGCTTTTAAGAGGTGCTTGAGAGTAAGATAACAGTTTTAGTAGAAGAAGTAGTAGAAGTGAGAGAGAGAGAGAGAGAGAGAGAGAGAGAGAGAGAGAGAGAGAGAGAGAGAGAGAGATTAAGAGAGTAAGATTACATGATTAGAAAAAGAAAAAGTAGAAGTGAGAGAGAGAGAGAGAGAGAGAGAGAGAGAAATTGAAAGAGTAAGATATCAGGTTTAGAAAAAGAAGAAGTAGAACAGAGAGAGAGAGAGAGAGAGAGAGAGAGAGAGAGAGAGAGAGAGAGAGAGAGAGAGAGAGAGAGAGAGAGAGAGAGAGAGAGAGAGAGAGAGAATTGAGAATAAAATAACGTGAAGAGGTTTTGAAGAAGTGTGGGAGAGAAGTAAAGAGTGTGAAATAAATTAGTACTACCTCCAGACTCATTTATAAGAGAAAATTTGTCTTTTAGATTCATTGAATAATAAATGTATTTGGACTGTATCATAGACCAAATACATTGATTATTCAATGAATCTAAAAAAACAAACTTTTTCTTATAAATAGGACAAGAGAAAGTATAAAGGGTTATTACCATTTTTGCCCCCTGCCATATAGGCGATTTTTGGTTTATCACCCTGTAAATTTTTTTTTTGTAAAAGTAACCTTGCCATTTCAAGATTCTGTTTTTTTAGACCTTGGAGGAAAATGGCACACGCCCAAAGCCTATGTGGCGTGCTTAGTGGCATTTTTTTTCTTTTTTCTTTTTTTTAATTTCAGCTAAGCTGACGTGGAATTATATTTGTTTATTTTGATTTTTTTTTATTTCCACGTGGATTTTCTTTTTTTTTTTTTTTATTTTTTTTCAAAAATTTTTTTTTTTTAAAATAATTTTTTTAAAAAAAATATATCTTTTTTTTTTACTTTTTTATTTTTTTTTATTTTATTTTTTTAAAAAAAATTTGTAGGTAAATCCGCAGGTATTTTAAAACCCGTAGGTAAATCCGCAGGTATTTTAAAATCCGCAGGTAAATCCGCAGGTGTTTTAAAATACCGCAGGTAAATCCGTAGGTATTTTAAAATCCGTAGGTAAATCCGCAGGTATTTTAAAATCCGTAGGTAAATCCGCAAGTATTTTAAAATCCGTAGGTAAATCCGCAGGTAAATCTGCAGGTATTTTAAAATCCGTAGGTAAATCCGCAGGTATTTTAAAATCCGCAGGTAAATCTGCAGGTATTTTTAAATCCGTAGGTAAATCCGCAGGTATTTTAAAATCCGTAGGTAAATCCGCAGGTATTTTAAAATCCGTAGGTAAATCCGCAGATATTTTAAAATCCGCAGGTAAATCTGCAGGTATTTTAAAATCTGCAGGTAAATCCGCAGGTATTTTAAAATCCGTAGGTAAATCCGCAGGTATTTTTTTCAATATTTATGTGTTTTGAATTTGAATAATATTAAAATAAATAATATATATATATATATATATTACGTTAAAATAAATAAAAAATAAAATAAAATATTATGTTAAATAAAAATAAAAAAATTTAAATTTTTTTTTTAAAAAAAATTTAAAAAAATAAATATGACGTGGAATTAAAAATAATAAAAAATAAAAAATATAATTACATGTCAGCATATTTGAATTTTAAAAATTTAAAAAAATAAAAGAATTACACAATCAGCATGCCACATATGCAAATGGCATGTGCCATTTGCTGGCGAGGTCTAAAATGACAGAATCTTCATTTGGCAAGGTTAGTTTTACAAAAAAAAATTTTACAGGGGGGTAAACCAAAAGTCGCCTATATGGCAGGGGGCAAAAATGGTAATAACCCAAGTATAAATTATAAATTGCAAATGCATTTAATTGAATGATAGTATGTTAGATTTGTGGTTTCAATGCAAATTAAACCGACCATTGTAATAAATATTGGAGTATGATACGACAATACAATTGATAAATGATTATTATATTAAATATGTAGATTGTGTAGTCGGGTTAGGGTCTCGATGGATTAGATTTTGATATCCGAGACCGACCGTATATCCCCATATTAACTCGAATTCAATCACTTTTTAAATCGGTACCCATACAAATCCAACTGAATGGTCTAAAATTTAGTCCGATAAAGTGGATTGTGGACGGGTCGTGATCTTTTGTCCACCCCTAAAGAGAAGAAATAGAAAAATTACTGTATATGTGAGTTATTATTCTATTTAATTAATTATTTAAAAAAAAATAGCGGGGTATATAAAATTGTTTCTTATTTTAATGTTACTTTTGGAATGTAACTTTTAAGAATCTTTTTCAAAGGTGATGGAATGGGTAAACATGGGTTGGTCCGAAAACTGGTCGGTGACTTATCATTTTTGAACTCCTAACCCTTTTCCAAGCTATTGGACTCTTGTGTTAAGTCAAAGTCTGTTTATGAGGCGCGCGGCGTTCATGCTCAAATCATTAAGACACGATTTTCCTCTAAAATCTTCATTCAGAACAGGCTCATTGATGTTTATGGGAAATGCGGATTTTTGGAAGACGCGTGCAAGGTGTTTCATCATATGCTGCACAGAAACACTTTCAGTTGGAATGCGGTTTTAAGTGCTTTGACAAAGTGTGGTGCTCTTGATGCGGCTTTGAGCTTGTTTAAGTGTATGCCTGAGCTTGATCAGTGTTCTTGGAATTCTATGGTGTCTGGTTTTGCTCAAAGGGATTGTTTTGAGGAAGCATTGAGATTCTTTGTTGATATGCATAATGAGGATTTTGTGGTTAATGAGTAATCGTTTGGTAGTGCTTTTAGTTCTTGTGTTGGGTTGATAGATTTGAATATTGATGTTCAAATTCATGGTTTGATATCGAAGTCTTGTTACTCGTTGGATGTTTATATGGGTTCTGCTCTAGTTGATATGTACTCGAAGTGTGGGGTGGTGGAGAGTGCTCAGGGAGCTTTTGATGATATGGGTGTGAGTAATGTAGTTTCGTGGAACAGTTTGATTACATACTATGAGCAAAATGGTCATGCTGGTAAAGCTTTAGGGTTTTTTGTGGGGTTGAGCCTGATGAGAATACTTTGGCTAGTGTGGTTAGTGCTTGTTCAAGCTTATCCACAATGATGTAATGACTCTAAATTCGCAGTTTGATTCAACATTAACTACCTCTTTAATATATGGCCTAATATAACTTGGAAACTGAAGAGTGAATTGATGTTTCTTTATTTGTGATTGCTTCTTTGATTGTGATTGCTTCTTGGAAGCCTGTGATGATTGAGATAGTCTTTGTGAAGATTGAGATGCCTGATCAACATAATCATGATATGAAGGACCCCTATAAACATCATATCCATCCGGTTTCTTCCCTTTCTTCTTCAGTCCTCATTTGGTTTTTATTTTCTCAGGTGGTGGACACATTGAAGTTGTAATGGGGTAAGCAAGTTCACTAACCATGCTTTCTAATGCTCCTTTTCCTACAACATCTAGTGATTTAAACCTTCTCCACAATTCATCTATTGCACTACTCATATACACCTGTGATCAAACTTCTTCATCTACCAGCAACTCACCTTCTTATTGTACTATTGAACACTTTCTATTGGTATCGGGATTCCACTAACAACATATCTTCCTAACTCACAAGCACAAGGTAATTAACCCATAATTTGTTCTAATAGTACAACCACATTTTTGCCTGTTACTTCCAACATAATCAAGCCTCGATAACTCTTCAACAATGCGTCTCAAAGCAGCTCTCGATACTGAACCACGCAGATTACCATAAAATGGACTTATGTGTGCGTGCTCAACCTCAAAAACTTTTTTGAAAAGAAGCTCGAATGTTGCCTACTTGTAACTTCAGATTGTTATTCATAGCTTCTTCCCAAACTTTGACATGTCACCAATACTATTCCCTATCATTTGCTTTAACTTCCAATGTGCAGACTCAACCCTAAAAATAAAACAAAAATAAATATACAAAAAAATAACATCGTAAAAATTAATGCATAATAAAAATACTTAAAGATATGACATACCGATTAGTCGTGGTGTTACGCAAATGAAGCACTCGATTTATCCATGCTTCAACAAATCTTTGCCTATGTGGAGTCAACCATGTGTCCTTGACATAATCAAGGAATTCACTACAATCAAAATATGTCTACTCAAGTTGTTGCTGTAACACCCTATTTTTATTAGATATAATTAATTAGGATTATTTGATATTGATAATTGTTTGTGTGTTTTATTTAATTATTGTTTGAGTGATAATTATTTAATTGGGTGGTAATATGTTATTTAGCTAATTAATAAATGGTAGAATTTTATTAGAAATTAGTTAAATGGGCTTAGTTGAGTGAGAAATATTATTGGGTGGGTTAAGCCCAATGAAATAATGAGAATTAGGAGAGAATTTTGTGTCATAACCTAATTATAAAGAAAAGAGGAAAAAGATAGAAAGAAGAGAAAAGGAACATAGAAGAGAAGGAGAAGGGATTTGGAGATTCTTGAAGAGGGTGGATTAAGAGTTAGAGGTAAGGGTTTGAATCCAAGTTCTTGTAGAATCTATGATTGAGTAATGTATGTGTTATGTGAATCTCTTCTTTCTTTGCTATTTCATGAGAAATGTATGAACCCTAATTTCTATGCTAATTTCTATGGATTTACATGATTAAACATGATTTTGATGATATATGTGGTTCAATAATGATGAATACTGGTTGTATTTGATGTTTATTGATGTTTGGAAATGATTTGGAGTGGTTGAATGTGGTTTCCGCAGTTCTGTGTTTTGCTGTTTTTTTTCTTCTAAAAATCGCAGGCCCCGCTGAGCGGAGCTGTGAAAATGGAAGTTTATGCCTAGCTCCGCTGGTGGTCCGCTGAGCGGACCCTGCTGTATGCAAAAATTCCAAACTTTGAAATGTCATAACTTTTGATCTGTAACTCCTTTTTAGGCGTCGTTTGAAGCATATTGAAGCTTAAATAATTGTCTATATGATAGAATAGAATGGATTGGCACTTGTTTGATTAATTATGATGATAATTGGGAATAACATTTACCTATATGTGTATGTTATGGATGAATTGTGCATGATCAATGTTCATGGATGCATTATGTGATATGATAACCGTGAATTATGTGATTGATTGCTAAATGCTAATTGATGTTTGATATTGGTGGAATGTCATGTTGTGTAATGTTGTGCAAAGTTGGAAAGAGGTGATTGTGTAGTTTAAGAGATAGAGAGGTCTTCTTAAATGCATGAGTCTTGTTTTGTTGCACACGTACACAAGCATGAATCTTTGAAAGTGGCAATGTTGGGTAATCTCGTGAAGGTTATTTACTTGTCCCAAACCTAACGAGTATGGGGTTTGAAAGCTTAACGAGTATGGGGCTTTGAGGTGGTTATCTAGTCTAGAGAGAATGACAATCGGCATGACCGGAAATGATAACGGAGGGATCCACATGCATATCGCATAGAGTCACACTTGAGTCGCACGTGTCGGTGTGAAATGTTGTTATGTGTGATTATGTGGTATGATTCATGAATGTGTGGATGTGAATTTGATTGATATGCATATATGTGGAATGATGAATCATTTGATATGAATTAGGGAATGTGATGAGAATGAGATATATGTGATTAATACATATTTGATGTGAAATGTGAAGTGTATATATATATATATATATATATATATATATATATATATATATATATATATATATATATATATATATATATATATATATATGTAAGTCGTCAATATATAAGGTTGTGAATTTGATTGTGATGCTTAATTGTATTGAACATGTTAAATTTATATTAGAGATAAATGCATGTTTTGAGAAAAGTGAAGAATTGTGAAATGTATGCTTATTTATTTTTCATTTCCCATTATTATATTTTCTATTGAGAATTTGAATTCTCACCCTTCTGTTTGAATGTTACCCTTGGTTGGTAACGTGCAGGTTCAGAAGAGTAGTTGCTTGATTCGTGGCTTAGCCGGAGAGCTCTGAGGTTTCGTTTTGATTAGGTAGAGAGTCATATGCTCTGATCATGTAACACTTGTGGGTTTTTCTTAGACTTATGTTCATGTTTGAATATTGCTATTTTCTATGTTTTATTGAATATTGGATGTATGTGATAACTTTTGGATATGTTGATTAAAGGCCGTTGTAGCCTAGAATTGTAATTTTCAAGTAACAAAGATATTGATGTTATTTGAATTTGGTAGATGAATATAGTATGAGTAGGGATGTCAATGGGGCGGGGCGGGGACGGGGGATACATTCGCATCACAATCCCCGCCCTCGAATCTATTCCCCATCCCCACTTCGGGTCCCCGCTACGGGGAGATTTTGTCCCCCATCCCCATCCCCATCCCCGCGGATCCCCACGGGTCCCCATGGTTCATGCGGAGATTCATAAACATGATTTTTTATTTATTATTTTAAATCAAATTAAAAGTAAAAGCATGAAAAACTAACCATAAGAAATTTAGAAATTATTCTTTTATGACAAATATATTGTTTTAACAATATTTAATATATAATATTGAGTGTCATGACCACCAAAATTTCAAATTAAAAAAATTGAAATAATCATTTATATCTCACTCTTTTACTAACAATACATATATATTTTAAATTTGTGTATAAGATTAATTATATGAAATGACAAATAAACTTCCACAATAATTTAAAATTATATAAAACTTAAGGACATTATGTTACTTTAGGCGGGGCGGGGACTCCACGGGGCGGGGGATATTTACGCCACCCCCGTCCCCGAAGTGCCTTCGGGGAGACTTTGTTCCCCATCCCCGTCTCCGCGGGGAAAAAAATCCCCGCCTTTGGGGCCTCAAACGGGGAATCCCCACGGGGATCCCTGCTAATGGAGGCAAGTTGACATCCCTAAGTATGAGATATATTCATCGAAATCTTTAATAGCAACTCAAATTATTTTCCGCAAGCGTTTATGCATAATGTATGAGAACGTGAGATTACATTTGTGTTACAATATGATCTTTGCATATTATGGATGTTGTATGTATGTTATTTTGGAATTTTCATTTTGTGAAAATCAACACGTGGCGCCCTTTTTTCCTTTATGCATGCTTACTCTGTTTGATCGTATGATATATATTTGGGGTTAGAAAAGGGGTGTTACAGTTGCAACCATTGGCTATACTCAACCTCATCACTAGCCCATACAACATCCATCCATAATGTCTCTATCGTCTCTTACATGTCTATTACCACATATTGATTGCATTTTGCACCAACATTTTTGTTAATGTAAAATCAACATAGCAAATTAATCAACGTAGGAAACACAACTTCAATTGCTTTCATCAAAGCAAGATCTCTATCCGTTAAAATCACCTGTGGACACAAATATTTCTTCACAAGCAATTGCTCGAGCTTATTCAACACCCAACAAAAACTCTCCGTCTGCTCACACTCCATATAAGCAAATGCAACAACAAATGTCAACTCGGTTGATGTCATGCCAACTATTTCAAACAGAGGTTATCGATATTTGTTTGTCTTATAAGTGGCATCCATAACCAAGACAACAGGAAAAATATTCAGCAACTTTACCGAATCTGGATGAGCCCAAAAAATATCTCTCACAACTTATGAGTCATCTCTTTTCCTACTCCAGTAAACAAAGTTTGTATCCTCTATAAGCTTAAGCAAATGTTGTATCTCACTTATTGGACCTCTTATCTATTTCTCTATCACACTCTTGCGCTTATATACTTGCGTGATCCGAGTGACATTCTCAGGATCTCGCTCTTTCAATGAAATCAAGATGTGTCTAGGTGGAACATGTCTCTTTATCAAATTAGCAACATGTTGCTTCTCATATGTGGTCAACCTACCAACAAAGAAATGAACTTCTAATCTATAAAGTAATCCATAATTATGAACTCCACATTTTACATCAACCTTCTATCCAGACCCATCTTTCATCGGAGTCGGCATTATTTTGAATGGACATCCACATCTCTTAGTCGCACTTTGAGTTTCACTTTTGTCCTTGTATTTTCCCTCTTTATCGCAACCAAATAATACTTTGTTACTTCTTCCTCTTTTTTTTGGGTGCCTGAACGAGTGACAATAACAATTACTTTATTTCTGATTCCAAACTCTTTAATCCATCGGATAACCTCTTCTCGTGTAACGAATCTTTGAGTAGTTATGAATGCATCAATGGTATCTACAAATTTCTGGTTCTTTTGGCAAATTTGGAGCGGAATTTCCATACCTGAAAAAAAGCATTATGGAACAGTTGAAAGAAGTGTTCCAGTTTACAAAACTGCAAACAGGGTGACTTGGGGAAAGTGTTCCGATTTGATTTATGTCATTCCATAACAGTTTTTTAAAGTCTTCCGAAACACATTTTTTTTAATCTGAAGTCCTTTTGTAAGTGTTCTGGTTTATGAATTAACATACCAGATGACTTTCTATAAGTGTTCCGGATCGCCTGCATAGAGATGCAATTTTATGATTTTTTTGGCCAATAGTAAAAAATGAAATGGTAAAATGTTTACAAACGTTGAAAACTCATTTTTTGTAATGGTTTTTCTAATAGAGTCACTCATGAGCTTTTTGGTTTTGAAAAGTACAGAAATAATATAAAAAACTAGTTAAGGCATAAGGTAGGCCAAAACCACAACAAAACTACAAAGTTATCACTGAAAACACGTGAACAAACAAAACAAACACCTACAAAACCATGCTGTCAAAAGACCCTAGAATTTTACAGAAGTCTATTAATGTCACTAATATATTGATATTAGGCGAAATGCTTGTCACATTAGTTAGACCATTGGAACATGAAGTGCTGCTCCAAACTTTTATATTCTCTAAGATTATTTTCCATTGGTTTGAACACTAATTGCATCTCCTGAGTTAATCATCGATCATCATGTTGAAAAGAATGCATTTCTCTTTGGTTCTTCTACTCATGATGATCACCATCACCAACGTAGTGATCAGTTTTAATGCTTTGAATACCACTTTTTTAACTCCATTGATGACCATAGGTTTGTACAATCGCACCAATTCACCCTATTTCAAACACCTATTTACAGTTTTATAAACCCATGCCATGTCCTCCCACACAACCTGGGAAACTTCTTTTAATTTGTTCTTCCAAGTCGGGGTTAGGGGTAGGTTACAAAGGTGGACTTATAGGGCGTCGATTTTTTTATTTATATGATTTTAATTAATTAATTAATTTTTAAAAAATAAAATTTTAAATTATTTTTATATTAATTAAATAATAATAATTTTTAATAATTTATATAATAATAACAACCATTTAGAATGTATATTGTATAATTGATTAATTTAAAAATAATAGTTATAAATAATAAACTTTTAAGTTCTCTTATAAAAAAAGATATTTAAAATTTAAGTATTTTATTAAAAAAAATTGGTAATGTTTTTTCAATTATGATTTTTTTTAAGGGTCTGTTTGGTTCAAATGAGGGGAAGATAAGGGATTTTAATGGAGGGAAGAGAATGAGAGGGACTTTTTTTGATTATATGTATGTTAGGTTCAAATGAAGGGAAGGAAGGGGAGGAAAGGAATTTTGGTTAAAAATATGTTTGGTTCACGAGGAGAGATGAGAGAGGAGAGATTTTATTAATAATTTACATTATGATTTTATATAAGTGATATGATATTTAAAAGTGAAAATTTCATAAATAATGTTTTCGAAATAATATTTGTAATATTGGGTGATTAAAAATTTATAACTTACCACATAACATTAAAAAAATTGAGTACACTTGATACGTATTATAACTTTCGACACAAAATAATCTATGTGTTAATAACAACTTTTGAATACATAAAATAGCTTATTATTAAATATATATATATATATATATATATATATATATATATAATAATAATAATAATAATAAACAAAATAAATGAATAATTTAAAATTTTATATAAAAATATATATGATAGAATACATAACAAAATTATAAAAAATTAATATAAATAAAACATAAAATAAAAAGGGTTAATAGCCATTTACCTCCTGCCATATAGGCGAGTTTTGATTTACCTCCTTTAAAAAAAAGTTTTGGATTACCCCCTACAATTTTGGGCACCCCTAAGCGTGTAAAAACCAAGGTGTAAATCAAAAATATATATTTTACAAGGGGTAATTTTTTCTCTTAGAGGGCAAAAGACTTTGGAATTTTAAAATTATAGGGGATAATCCAAAACTTTTTTTTTAAAAAGGGTAAATCAAAACTCACCTATATGGTAGAGGTAAATGGCTATTAACCCAAATAAAAATTATAATAAAAAAAATTATAGTGATTATAGTTTTCATTAAACAAAAAATAATAATATGAAGGTAAAGAATAATTATAATAAATTGATAGAAGCAATAGATCACCAAAAAAAAAAAAGCAGGAAGACGAAAGAAAATAATAATTTTGAAATAATAAAATAAAATTGAGGATATTTCAGTAAATAATCTGATTTGGAGGGATTTTGTTCTCCTCCCCCTTCTTCACTCTTAGAAATTGAACCAAATACATTTTATTATAAATATCCTCTATCCTCCCATTCATTTACCTCGAACCCAAAACACTCTAAAGTGATAAGATAAATGTTTAGATGTGTTAATTTTATTATCAATTAAAAAATAAAATAAAACTACTTGCAATAAATTATTGGTTTAATATTTTAAAAACTTAAAATTAAAATATATTATCGGTAAAAAAATATTTTTATTATAATAAATATATATTTTAAAGTTTTTTTTCAAATCTTTGGGTCAGCCTGATTCTAGCAGCAACTATAGAACATACCTAGCAGCTGCTATGAAGAACATGTGCCCCAATACTCAGGTTTATACTCTCTTTTTGCTTTGTTGTAATTTCACAAAAATTAGTTAAAATCTATTTATAGAAATTCATAATATTACTATTGTTAGAGATAATTTCAACATAATAAACATAATGAAGAAAATCAAATTTTTATTTTCAGACTAGAAAAAAAGAAAGCGATGTAGCTGAAATTTATATAAATTGAACATATTTTAATCATGTAAAAAGTTTTCCAAAATCATTTCTGTTAAGATTTGATAAAAAAATAAATAAAGATTTTGTGTTGCACAAATATTGTTGAAGCATGTAAGAAAATGTGAAGAAGACTCACAAAATTTGTTCATATGTGATATGTGAGAGCAATAATATTTTATAGACACAACAAACACTCCCCAACATACTTGCTTCAAATTAACATGTTATAGCATGTTAGTTACACTTACGTTGTTGGTATATTAAAAACTGTACAAAAAAAATGAATTAATAATATTGTTATTTTCTTACTTTTAATCAATAATGTGTAGAATATAAATGTAGTGAGAGAAGGTCTGACTTCTCTCCTCAAAACCCTTTTCAAACAAAACTAATAAACCCTTTTTAAACAAAACCCTTATCACAGCATCTGATCTTTGGTAGCATTCAAGATTACTTGACATAACCAGAATCACATTCTAACCATAACCATGATTAGAAACGGAGAGAATGAATGGACTGCTGTTCATAGGAGAAAGAAACACTGGGAGAAAAACAAAGCACGATGGAAAATAGCTGGCGACAGAGATTCAAGGGGACCAGACATGAGAACAACAACGTCCTTTTTCTTCACAGAGTTCCCGGAAGGCTATGGGGCTAAGGAAATGTACAATATTTTCAAAGATTTTGGTGATATAGATGAGGTTGTGCTTCCACCTAGAAGAGATAAACGTGGTAAAAGATTTGGCTTTGTAAGGTTTTATAATGTAGCAGATGAGAGGTGGATTGCGACAAAGCTGGACAATATCTTCATTGAATCAAAAAAAAATCTACGTAAATCCCCCGAGGTTTAGCAGGGATTCGAAGGTGGTTAGAGATGTTGGGAGGGTACCTAATAAGCAGGGGAGAAGTGTTGGGGTGAGGCTTGATAGTAATCCACAGGAAGATAACCAACACTACCGGAGAATCAATGGAGGGCGCAACAATCTATGGGTTCAAGGTGGTGGTGATAGGAAATCATATGCTCAAACACTCAGAGGGGACCAAAGGGTGGTTGATGGTCAGCTGTATACAAAGAAAATTCCATTCGCGAATTTGGAGTTTAATATTAAGGATGAAGACTTACTCAGATTTCAAAATGCATACGTCGGGGTGGTGGAAACGCCAGGTGACACTTATAATATGCAAGAGAGATTTAACAAGGAAGGCTATTTTGGTGTTAATGTAACTCCTATGGGTGCAAACATGTGCTACATGGAGGAAGGTATAGAAGGAACCTTAAAAGCAATAATAGCTGAAGCTCCGGACTGGATACATCAATGGTTCGAGGAAATTAGACCCTGGCGACCTGACGATGTGGATAATGAAAGAGTCACGTGGATGAGAATTTATGGATTACCATGTCATGCATGGCAAGATGCGTTGTTTGAGTTCGTGATGAAACCTGTTGGTGTCTTCATTTGTGCGGATGAAGAAACAAAGAAGCAAAAAACTATGGATGTGGCTAGAATCCTGATACGAACAAAGTATTGTTTGGTGCTGAATGAAACTTATAATATCTCCATCAATGACAACATATTTAGGATAAAAGCGGTGGAAGATAATCATGGTCCCCTGCGCATTGCATTGAATCACGATGAGTAGAATTTTGAACCAAGCAATTACTCCGGGGAGAGTTCCGACGAGGAGGTGGGAAGCTGGTGTAGCCAGGGTTCTGAGGAAATCATGCGGTCGTTTGTCCAAGAGTCCCACGATGAAATCGGTGGTCTGGCGGCGGGGAGACGTGTGCTGAGAGAAACATCATTAAATGCTTGTACAAAAGTGGTGGCAGAAGAAGGAAATGTGATGATGTTTCAGAAAGCTATGGAAAAGGAGAAACTTTTGGCAGAAAAAAGAAGGCTCGATGCGTGCTTTAAGAATTTTTTTTTATGGAACCAGTCAACAGCAACATTATCCAGATTGAGGAATGGGTCAATGAATGTAGGCAGGATGGTAGGGGCTTAAAGGCGTTATCAGAAATAGATATAGTGGGTTGGGATAAAAGGTTAAGGCCCAATATCAAATACCAACATATGGGGTCTATAAAGGACCAAAGTGTGGATGGGGACTTTAGAGAGGAAAAGGCCTAAAGCTTGCGTCACGAATTAGGCAAGGGGAAGTGTAAGGGGACTATCAAAGGATCATCCGATGTGTCAAACTTTGAGATTTCAAAGTCTTTTTTCTCTGTCCTAGCTCGTCCAAGAACCCTAAATTGGGGAGAATCATCAAAGGTGCCCAGAATGGAAGTCTCGAATTCTCAATCATCAGAAGGAACGACAATATGCAGTAAATCTATGGAGGTATGTTCTCCAATCAAAAAGGAAGCAGCATCAATAAGGGTGAATCACATGATGTGGCTGATAAAGTCTGGAAGGAATTAACTGCGATAGGCATTTCAGGAGGGGAAAGAGAGAATTTATTCGTGGAAGCTATTATGGGCTTAGAAAGCAGGGATGCAGATGTTTTGAAGGAGAGGAAGGAGAAAAAATTGAGTGGGTCATGAATATAATGACTTTTAATATCAGAGGGTGTGGAAGTGCTATTAAGAGAAGGTGGTTAAGGAAGATGATCGAGGTTGGGCAGGCGGACATGGTGTTCCTGCAAGAAACCAAAATAAAATCTATGAATTTCAACTTTGTTAGAAGTCTATAGGGGACATAGGATTGTGAATGGACAGGCAAGGACTCAATTGGGGCTTCAGGAGGCTTAATCAT
>NW_026705889.1:300000-383341 GCF_029867415.1 Vicia villosa | reverse complement strand
CTTTTCTGTAGTATAGCACACGAGATATTTTCCAAAATATTAAAATTTGTAAGTTTTACAAACTTCGTGACTTTTATGTAGTATAGCCCACGAAAATCTTCCAAATGACCAAATTTTGCAAGTTTAACAAACTTCGTGACTTTTATGTAATATAGCACACGAAAATCTTCCAAAATTACAATGTAACCAAGTTTAACGAACTTCGTGACTTTTATGTAGTATCGCTCACAAAAATCTTCCAAAATATTAAAATTTTCAATTTAACGAACTTCGTGACTTTTATGTAGTATATCACTCGAAAATCATCCAAACTACCAATGTAACCAAGTTTAACGAACTTCGTGACTTTTCTGTAGTATACCACACGAAAATCTTCCAAAATATTAACATTTGCAAGTTTAACGAGCTTCGTAACTTTTCTGTAATATAGCAAACAAAAATCTTATAAAAGACCAAATTTTAAAATTTTAACAAACTTCGTGACTTTTATGTACTATAGCACGCAAAAATCATCCAAAATACCAATGTAACCAAATTTAACGGATTTAGTGACTTTTCTGTAGTATAGCACACGAGATATTTTCCAAAATATTAAAATTTGTAAGTTTTACAAACTTCGTGACTTTTATGTAGTATAGCACACGAAAATCTTCCAAATGACCAAATTTTGCAAGTTTAACAAACTTCGTCACTTTTATGTAATATAGCACACGAAAATCTTCCAAAATTACAATGTAACCAAGTTTAACGAAATTCGTGACTTTTATGTAGTATCGCTCACAAAAATCTTCCAAATTATTAAAATTTTCAATTTAACGAACTTCGTGACTTTTATGTAGTATATCACTCGAAAATCATCCAAACTACCAATGTAACCAAGTTTAACGAACTTCGTGACTTTTCTCTAGTATAGCACACGAAAATCTTCCAAAATATTAACATTTGCAAGTTTAACGAGCTTCGTAACTTTTCTGTAATATAGCAAACAAAAATCTTCCAAAAGACCAAATTTTACAATTTTAACAAACTTCGTGACTTTGATGTACTATAGCACACGAAAATCATCCAAAATAACAATGTAACCAAATTTAACGGATTTAGTGACTTTTCTGTAGTATAGCACACGAGATATTTTCCAAAATATTAAAATTTGTAAGTTTTACAAACTTCGTGACTTTTATGTAGTATAGCACACGAAAATCTTCCAAATGACCAAATTTTGCAAGTTTAACAAACTTCGTCACTTTTATGTAATATAGCACACGAAAATCTTCCAAAATTACAATGTAACCAAGTTTAACGAAATTCGTGACTTTTATGTAGTATCGCTCACAAAAATCTTCCAAATTATTAAAATTTTCAATTTAACGAACTTCGTGACTTTTATGTAGTATATCACTCGAAAATCATCCAAACTACCAATGTAACCAAGTTTAACGAACTTCGTGACTTTTCTGTAGTATAGCACACGAAAATCTTCCAAAATATTAACATTTGCAAGTTTAACGAGCTTCGTAACTTTTCTGTAATATAGCAAACAAAAATCTTCCAAAAGACCAAATTTTACAATTTTAACAAACTTCGTGACTTTTATGTACTATAGCACGCAAAAATCATCCAAAATACCAATGTAACCAAATTTAACGGATTTAGTGACTTTTCTGTAGTATAGCACACGAGATATTTTCCAAAATATTAAAATTTGTAAGTTTTACAAACTTCGTGACTTTTATGTAGTATAGCACACGAAAATCTTCCAAATGACCAAATTTTGCAAGTTTAACAAACTTCGTCACTTTTATGTAATATAGCACACGAAAATCTTCCAAAATTACAATGTAACCAAGTTTAACGAAATTCGTGACTTTTATGTAGTATCGCTCACAAAAATCTTCCAAATTATTAAAATTTTCAATTTAACGAACTTCGTGACTTTTATGTAGTATATCACTCGAAAATCATCCAAACTACCAATGTAACCAAGTTTAACGAACTTCGTGACTTTTCTGTAGTATACCACACGAAAATCTTCCAAAATATTAACATTTGCAAGTTTAACGAGCTTCGTAACTTTTCTGTAATATAGCAAACAAAAATCTTATAAAAGACCAAATTTTAAAATTTTAACAAACTTCGTGACTTTTATGTACTATAGCACGCAAAAATCATCCAAAATACCAATGTAACCAAATTTAACGGATTTAGTGACTTTTCTGTAGTATAGCACACGAGATATTTTCCAAAATATTAAAATTTGTAAGTTTTACAAACTTCGTGACTTTTATGTAGTATAGCACACGAAAATCTTCCAAATGACCAAATTTTGCAAGTTTAACAAACTTCGTCACTTTTATGTAATATAGCACACGAAAATCTTCCAAAATTACAATGTAACCAAGTTTAACGAAATTCGTGACTTTTATGTAGTATCGCTCACAAAAATCTTCCAAATTATTAAAATTTTCAATTTAACGAACTTCGTGACTTTTATGTAGTATATCACTCGAAAATCATCCAAACTACCAATGTAACCAAGTTTAACGAACTTCGTGACTTTTCTCTAGTATAGCACACGAAAATCTTCCAAAATATTAACATTTGCAAGTTTAACGAGCTTCGTAACTTTTCTGTAATATAGCAAACAAAAATCTTCCAAAAGACCAAATTTTACAATTTTAACAAACTTCGTGACTTTGATGTACTATAGCACACGAAAATCATCCAAAATAACAATGTAACCAAATTTAACGGATTTAGTGACTTTTCTGTAGTATAGCACACGAGATATTTTCCAAAATATTAAAATTTGTAAGTTTTACAAACTTCGTGACTTTTATGTAGTATAGCCCACGAAAATCTTCCAAATGACCAAATTTTGCAAGTTTAACAAACTTCGTGACTTTTATGTAATATAGCACACGAAAATCTTCCAAAATTACAATGTAACCAAGTTTAACGAACTTCGTGACTTTTATGTAGTATCGCTCACAAAAATCTTCCAAAATATTAAAATTTTCAATTTAACGAACTTCGTGACTTTTATGTAGTATATCACTCGAAAATCATCCAAACTACCAATGTAACCAAGTTTAACGAACTTCGTGACTTTTCTGTAGTATACCACACGAAAATCTTCCAAAATATTAACATTTGCAAGTTTAACGAGCTTCGTAACTTTTCTGTAATATAGCAAACAAAAATCTTATAAAAGACCAAATTTTAAAATTTTAACAAACTTCGTGACTTTTATGTACTATAGCACGCAAAAATCATCCAAAATACCAATGTAACCAAATTTAACGGATTTAGTGACTTTTCTGTAGTATAGCACACGAGATATTTTCCAAAATATTAAAATTTGTAAGTTTTACAAACTTCGTGACTTTTATGTAGTATAGCACACGAAAATCTTCCAAATGACCAAATTTTGCAAGTTTAACAAACTTCGTCACTTTTATGTAATATAGCACACGAAAATCTTCCAAAATTACAATGTAACCAAGTTTAACGAAATTCGTGACTTTTATGTAGTATCGCTCACAAAAATCTTCCAAATTATTAAAATTTTCAATTTAACGAACTTCGTGACTTTTATGTAGTATATCACTCGAAAATCATCCAAACTACCAATGTAACCAAGTTTAACGAACTTCGTGACTTTTCTCTAGTATAGCACACGAAAATCTTCCAAAATATTAACATTTGCAAGTTTAACGAGCTTCGTAACTTTTCTGTAATATAGCAAACAAAAATCTTCCAAAAGACCAAATTTTACAATTTTAACAAACTTCGTGACTTTGATGTACTATAGCACACGAAAATCATCCAAAATAACAATGTAACCAAATTTAACGGATTTAGTGACTTTTCTGTAGTATAGCACACGAGATATTTTCCAAAATATTAAAATTTGTAAGTTTTACAAACTTCGTGACTTTTATGTAGTATAGCCCACGAAAATCTTCCAAATGACCAAATTTTGCAAGTTTAACAAACTTCGTGACTTTTATGTAATATAGCACACGAAAATCTTCCAAAATTACAATGTAACCAAGTTTAACGAACTTCGTGACTTTTATGTAGTATCGCTCACAAAAATCTTCCAAAATATTAAAATTTTCAATTTAACGAACTTCGTGACTTTTATGTAGTATATCACTCGAAAATCATCCAAACTACCAATGTAACCAAGTTTAACGAACTTCGTGACTTTTCTGTAGTATACCACACGAAAATCTTCCAAAATATTAACATTTGCAAGTTTAACGAGCTTCGTAACTTTTCTGTAATATAGCAAACAAAAATCTTATAAAAGACCAAATTTTAAAATTTTAACAAACTTCGTGACTTTTATGTACTATAGCACGCAAAAATCATCCAAAATACCAATGTAACCAAATTTAACGGATTTAGTGACTTTTCTGTAGTATAGCACACGAGATATTTTCCAAAATATTAAAATTTGTAAGTTTTACAAACTTCGTGACTTTTATGTAGTATAGCACACGAAAATCTTCCAAATGACCAAATTTTGCAAGTTTAACAAACTTCGTCACTTTTATGTAATATAGCACACGAAAATCTTCCAAAATTACAATGTAACCAAGTTTAACGAAATTCGTGACTTTTATGTAGTATCGCTCACAAAAATCTTCCAAATTATTAAAATTTTCAATTTAACGAACTTCGTGACTTTTATGTAGTATATCACTCGAAAATCATCCAAACTACCAATGTAACCAAGTTTAACGAACTTCGTGACTTTTCTCTAGTATAGCACACGAAAATCTTCCAAAATATTAACATTTGCAAGTTTAACGAGCTTCGTAACTTTTCTGTAATATAGCAAACAAAAATCTTCCAAAAGACCAAATTTTACAATTTTAACAAACTTCGTGACTTTGATGTACTATAGCACACGAAAATCATCCAAAATAACAATGTAACCAAATTTAACGGATTTAGTGACTTTTCTGTAGTATAGCACACGAGATATTTTCCAAAATATTAAAATTTGTAAGTTTTACAAACTTCGTGACTTTTATGTAGTATAGCCCACGAAAATCTTCCAAATGACCAAATTTTGCAAGTTTAACAAACTTCGTGACTTTTATGTAATATAGCACACGAAAATCTTCCAAAATTACAATGTAACCAAGTTTAACGAACTTCGTGACTTTTATGTAGTATCGCTCACAAAAATCTTCCAAAATATTAAAATTTTCAATTTAACGAACTTCGTGACTTTTATGTAGTATATCACTCGAAAATCATCCAAACTACCAATGTAACCAAGTTTAACGAACTTCGTGACTTTTCTGTAGTATA
This sequence comes from Vicia villosa, assembly GCF_029867415.1. Classification (NCBI taxonomy): domain Eukaryota; kingdom Viridiplantae; phylum Streptophyta; class Magnoliopsida; order Fabales; family Fabaceae; genus Vicia; species Vicia villosa. The sequence continues at coordinate 378,013 of NW_026705889.1, read as the reverse complement.
CCACACGAAAATCTTCCAAAATATTAACATTTGCAAGTTTAACGAGCTTCGTAACTTTTCTGTAATATAGCAAACAAAAATCTTATAAAAGACCAAATTTTAAAATTTTAACAAACTTCGTGACTTTTATGTACTATAGCACGCAAAAATCATCCAAAATACCAATGTAACCAAATTTAACGGATTTAGTGACTTTTCTGTAGTATAGCACACGAGATATTTTCCAAAATATTAAAATTTGTAAGTTTTACAAACTTCGTGACTTTTATGTAGTATAGCACACGAAAATCTTCCAAATGACCAAATTTTGCAAGTTTAACAAACTTCGTCACTTTTATGTAATATAGCACACGAAAATCTTCCAAAATTACAATGTAACCAAGTTTAACGAAATTCGTGACTTTTATGTAGTATCGCTCACAAAAATCTTCCAAATTATTAAAATTTTCAATTTAACGAACTTCGTGACTTTTATGTAGTATATCACTCGAAAATCATCCAAACTACCAATGTAACCAAGTTTAACGAACTTCGTGACTTTTCTCTAGTATAGCACACGAAAATCTTCCAAAATATTAACATTTGCAAGTTTAACGAGCTTCGTAACTTTTCTGTAATATAGCAAACAAAAATCTTCCAAAAGACCAAATTTTACAATTTTAACAAACTTCGTGACTTTGATGTACTATAGCACACGAAAATCATCCAAAATAACAATGTAACCAAATTTAACGGATTTAGTGACTTTTCTGTAGTATAGCACACGAGATATTTTCCAAAATATTAAAATTTGTAAGTTTTACAAACTTCGTGACTTTTATGTAGTATAGCCCACGAAAATCTTCCAAATGACCAAATTTTGCAAGTTTAACAAACTTCGTGACTTTTATGTAATATAGCACACGAAAATCTTCCAAAATTACAATGTAACCAAGTTTAACGAACTTCGTGACTTTTATGTAGTATCGCTCACAAAAATCTTCCAAAATATTAAAATTTTCAATTTAACGAACTTCGTGACTTTTATGTAGTATATCACTCGAAAATCATCCAAACTACCAATGTAACCAAGTTTAACGAACTTCGTGACTTTTCTGTAGTATACCACACGAAAATCTTCCAAAATATTAACATTTGCAAGTTTAACGAGCTTCGTAACTTTTCTGTAATATAGCAAACAAAAATCTTATAAAAGACCAAATTTTAAAATTTTAACAAACTTCGTGACTTTTATGTACTATAGCACGCAAAAATCATCCAAAATACCAATGTAACCAAATTTAACGGATTTAGTGACTTTTCTGTAGTATAGCACACGAGATATTTTCCAAAATATTAAAATTTGTAAGTTTTACAAACTTCGTGACTTTTATGTAGTATAGCACACGAAAATCTTCCAAATGACCAAATTTTGCAAGTTTAACAAACTTCGTCACTTTTATGTAATATAGCACACGAAAATCTTCCAAAATTACAATGTAACCAAGTTTAACGAAATTCGTGACTTTTATGTAGTATCGCTCACAAAAATCTTCCAAATTATTAAAATTTTCAATTTAACGAACTTCGTGACTTTTATGTAGTATATCACTCGAAAATCATCCAAACTACCAATGTAACCAAGTTTAACGAACTTCGTGACTTTTCTCTAGTATAGCACACGAAAATCTTCCAAAATATTAACATTTGCAAGTTTAACGAGCTTCGTAACTTTTCTGTAATATAGCAAACAAAAATCTTCCAAAAGACCAAATTTTACAATTTTAACAAACTTCGTGACTTTGATGTACTATAGCACACGAAAATCATCCAAAATAACAATGTAACCAAATTTAACGGATTTAGTGACTTTTCTGTAGTATAGCACACGAGATATTTTCCAAAATATTAAAATTTGTAAGTTTTACAAACTTCGTGACTTTTATGTAGTATAGCCCACGAAAATCTTCCAAATGACCAAATTTTGCAAGTTTAACAAACTTCGTGACTTTTATGTAATATAGCACACGAAAATCTTCCAAAATTACAATGTAACCAAGTTTAACGAACTTCGTGACTTTTATGTAGTATCGCTCACAAAAATCTTCCAAAATATTAAAATTTTCAATTTAACGAACTTCGTGACTTTTATGTAGTATATCACTCGAAAATCATCCAAACTACCAATGTAACCAAGTTTAACGAACTTCGTGACTTTTCTGTAGTATACCACACGAAAATCTTCCAAAATATTAACATTTGCAAGTTTAACGAGCTTCGTAACTTTTCTGTAATATAGCAAACAAAAATCTTATAAAAGACCAAATTTTAAAATTTTAACAAACTTCGTGACTTTTATGTACTATAGCACGCAAAAATCATCCAAAATACCAATGTAACCAAATTTAACGGATTTAGTGACTTTTCTGTAGTATAGCACACGAGATATTTTCCAAAATATTAAAATTTGTAAGTTTTACAAACTTCGTGACTTTTATGTAGTATAGCACACGAAAATCTTCCAAATGACCAAATTTTGCAAGTTTAACAAACTTCGTCACTTTTATGTAATATAGCACACGAAAATCTTCCAAAATTACAATGTAACCAAGTTTAACGAAATTCGTGACTTTTATGTAGTATCGCTCACAAAAATCTTCCAAATTATTAAAATTTTCAATTTAACGAACTTCGTGACTTTTATGTAGTATATCACTCGAAAATCATCCAAACTACCAATGTAACCAAGTTTAACGAACTTCGTGACTTTTCTGTAGTATACCACACGAAAATCTTCCAAAATATTAACATTTGCAAGTTTAACGAGCTTCGTAACTTTTCTGTAATATAGCAAACAAAAATCTTATAAAAGACCAAATTTTACAAATTTTAACAAACTTCGTGACTTTTATGTACTATAGCACGCAAAAATCATCCAAAATACCAATGTAACCAAATTTAACGGATTTAGTGACTTTTCTGTAGTATAGCACACGAGATATTTTCCAAAATATTAAAATTTGTAAGTTTTACAAACTTCGTGACTTTTATGTAGTATAGCACACGAAAATCTTCCAAATGACCAAATTTTGCAAGTTTAACAAACTTCGTCACTTTTATGTAATATAGCACACGAAAATCTTCCAAAATTACAATGTAACCAAGTTTAACGAAATTCGTGACTTTTATGTAGTATCGCTCACAAAAATCTTCCAAATTATTAAAATTTTCAATTTAACGAACTTCGTGACTTTTATGTAGTATATCACTCGAAAATCATCCAAACTACCAATGTAACCAAGTTTAACGAACTTCGTGACTTTTCTGTAGTATACCACACGAAAATCTTCCAAAATATTAACATTTGCAAGTTTAACGAGCTTCGTAACTTTTCTGTAATATAGCAAACAAAAATCTTCCAAAAGACCAAATTTTAACAATTTTAACAAACTTCGTGACTTTTATGTACTATAGCACGCAAAAATCATCCAAAATACCAATGTAACCAAATTTAACGGATTTAGTGACTTTTCTGTAGTATAGCACACGAGATATTTTCCAAAATATTAAAATTTGTAAGTTTTACAAACTTCGTGACTTTTATGTAGTATAGCACACGAAAATCTTCCAAATGACCAAATTTTGCAAGTTTAACAAACTTCGTCACTTTTATGTAATATAGCACACGAAAATCTTCCAAAATTACAATGTAACCAAGTTTAACGAAATTCGTGACTTTTATGTAGTATCGCTCACAAAAATCTTCCAAATTATTAAAATTTTCAATTTAACGAACTTCGTGACTTTTATGTAGTATATCACTCGAAAATCATCCAAACTACCAATGTAACCAAGTTTAACGAACTTCGTGACTTTTCTGTAGTATACCACACGAAAATCTTCCAAAATATTAACATTTGCAAGTTTAACGAGCTTCGTAACTTTTCTGTAATATAGCAAACAAAAATCTTATAAAAGACCAAATTTTAAAATTTTAACAAACTTCGTGACTTTTATGTACTATAGCACGCAAAAATCATCCAAAATACCAATGTAACCAAATTTAACGGATTTAGTGACTTTTCTGTAGTATAGCACACGAGATATTTTCCAAAATATTAAAATTTGTAAGTTTTACAAACTTCGTGACTTTTATGTAGTATAGCACACGAAAATCTTCCAAATGACCAAATTTTGCAAGTTTAACAAACTTCGTCACTTTTATGTAATATAGCACACGAAAATCTTCCAAAATTACAATGTAACCAAGTTTAACGAAATTCGTGACTTTTATGTAGTATCGCTCACAAAAATCTTCCAAATTATTAAAATTTTCAATTTAACGAACTTCGTGACTTTTATGTAGTATATCACTCGAAAATCATCCAAACTACCAATGTAACCAAGTTTAACGAACTTCGTGACTTTTCTCTAGTATAGCACACGAAAATCTTCCAAAATATTAACATTTGCAAGTTTAACGAGCTTCGTAACTTTTCTGTAATATAGCAAACAAAAATCTTCCAAAAGACCAAATTTTACAATTTTAACAAACTTCGTGACTTTGATGTACTATAGCACACGAAAATCATCCAAAATAACAATGTAACCAAATTTAACGGATTTAGTGACTTTTCTGTAGTATAGCACACGAGATATTTTCCAAAATATTAAAATTTGTAAGTTTTACAAACTTCGTGACTTTTATGTAGTATAGCCCACGAAAATCTTCCAAATGACCAAATTTTGCAAGTTTAACAAACTTCGTGACTTTTATGTAATATAGCACACGAAAATCTTCCAAAATTACAATGTAACCAAGTTTAACGAACTTCGTGACTTTTATGTAGTATCGCTCACAAAAATCTTCCAAAATATTAAAATTTTCAATTTAACGAACTTCGTGACTTTTATGTAGTATATCACTCGAAAATCATCCAAACTACCAATGTAACCAAGTTTAACGAACTTCGTGACTTTTCTGTAGTATACCACACGAAAATCTTCCAAAATATTAACATTTGCAAGTTTAACGAGCTTCGTAACTTTTCTGTAATATAGCAAACAAAAATCTTATAAAAGACCAAATTTTAAAATTTTAACAAACTTCGTGACTTTTATGTACTATAGCACGCAAAAATCATCCAAAATACCAATGTAACCAAATTTAACGGATTTAGTGACTTTTCTGTAGTATAGCACACGAGATATTTTCCAAAATATTAAAATTTGTAAGTTTTACAAACTTCGTGACTTTTATGTAGTATAGCACACGAAAATCTTCCAAATGACCAAATTTTGCAAGTTTAACAAACTTCGTCACTTTTATGTAATATAGCACACGAAAATCTTCCAAAATTACAATGTAACCAAGTTTAACGAAATTCGTGACTTTTATGTAGTATCGCTCACAAAAATCTTCCAAATTATTAAAATTTTCAATTTAACGAACTTCGTGACTTTTATGTAGTATATCACTCGAAAATCATCCAAACTACCAATGTAACCAAGTTTAACGAACTTCGTGACTTTTCTCTAGTATAGCACACGAAAATCTTCCAAAATATTAACATTTGCAAGTTTAACGAGCTTCGTAACTTTTCTGTAATATAGCAAACAAAAATCTTCCAAAAGACCAAATTTTACAATTTTAACAAACTTCGTGACTTTGATGTACTATAGCACACGAAAATCATCCAAAATAACAATGTAACCAAATTTAACGGATTTAGTGACTTTTCTGTAGTATAGCACACGAGATATTTTCCAAAATATTAAAATTTGTAAGTTTTACAAACTTCGTGACTTTTATGTAGTATAGCCCACGAAAATCTTCCAAATGACCAAATTTTGCAAGTTTAACAAACTTCGTGACTTTTATGTAATATAGCACACGAAAATCTTCCAAAATTACAATGTAACCAAGTTTAACGAACTTCGTGACTTTTATGTAGTATCGCTCACAAAAATCTTCCAAAATATTAAAATTTTCAATTTAACGAACTTCGTGACTTTTATGTAGTATATCACTCGAAAATCATCCAAACTACCAATGTAACCAAGTTTAACGAACTTCGTGACTTTTCTGTAGTATACCACACGAAAATCTTCCAAAATATTAACATTTGCAAGTTTAACGAGCTTCGTAACTTTTCTGTAATATAGCAAACAAAAATCTTATAAAAGACCAAATTTTAAAATTTTAACAAACTTCGTGACTTTTATGTACTATAGCACGCAAAAATCATCCAAAATACCAATGTAACCAAATTTAACGGATTTAGTGACTTTTCTGTAGTATAGCACACGAGATATTTTCCAAAATATTAAAATTTGTAAGTTTTACAAACTTCGTGACTTTTATGTAGTATAGCACACGAAAATCTTCCAAATGACCAAATTTTGCAAGTTTAACAAACTTCGTCACTTTTATGTAATATAGCACACGAAAATCTTCCAAAATTACAATGTAACCAAGTTTAACGAAATTCGTGACTTTTATGTAGTATCGCTCACAAAAATCTTCCAAATTATTAAAATTTTCAATTTAACGAACTTCGTGACTTTTATGTAGTATATCACTCGAAAATCATCCAAACTACCAATGTAACCAAGTTTAACGAACTTCGTGACTTTTCTCTAGTATAGCACACGAAAATCTTCCAAAATATTAACATTTGCAAGTTTAACGAGCTTCGTAACTTTTATGTAATATAGCAAACAAAAATCTTCCAAAAGACCAAATTTTACAATTTTAACAAACTTCGTGACTTTGATGTACTATAGCACACGAAAATCATCCAAAATAACAATGTAACCAAATTTAACGGATTTAGTGACTTTTCTGTAGTATAGCACACGAGATATTTTCCAAAATATTAAAATTTGTAAGTTTTACAAACTTCGTGACTTTTATGTAGTATAGCCCACGAAAATCTTCCAAATGACCAAATTTTGCAAGTTTAACAAACTTCGTCACTTTTATGTAATATAGCACACGAAAATCTTCCAAAATTACAATGTAACCAAGTTTAACGAACTTCGTGACTTTTATGTAGTATCGCTCACAAAAATCTTCCAAAATATTAAAATTTTCAATTTAACGAACTTCGTGACTTTTATGTAGTATATCACTCGAAAATCATCCAAACTACCAATGTAATCAAGTTTAACGAACTTCGTGACTTTTCTGTAGTATAGCACACGAAAATCTTCCAAAATATTAACATTTGCAAGTTTAACGAGCTTCGTAACTTTTCTGTAATATAGCAAACAAAAATCTTCCAAAAGACCAAATTTTACAATTTTAACAAACTTCATGACTTTGATGTACTATAGCACACGAAAATCATCCAAAATAACAATGTAACCAAATTTAACGGATTTAGTGACTTTTCTGTAGTATAGCACACGAGAAATTTTCCAAAATATTAAAATTTGTAAGTTTTACAAACTTCGTGACTTTTATGTAGTATAGCTCACGAAAATCTTCCAAAATTACAATGTAAGCAAGTTTAACGAACTTCGTGACTTTTATGTAGTATAGCTCACAAAAATCCTCCAAAATATTAAAATTTTCAAATTAACGAACTTCGTAACTATTATGTAGTATATCACTCGAAAATCATCCAAACTACCAATGTAACCAAGTTTAACGAACTTCGTGACTTTTCTGTAGTATAGCACACGAAAATCTTCCAAAATATTTAAATTTGCAAATTTAACAAACTTCGTGACTTTTATGTAGTTAAATACACGAAAATCTTGCAAAATTCCAAATTTTGCAAGTTTAACAAACTTCGTGACTTTTATGTAGTATAACACACGAAAATCATCCAAAATACCAATGTAAACAAGTTTAACGAACTTCGTGACTTTTCTATAGTTTAGCACACGAGAATCTTCGAAAATATTAAAAGTTGCAAGTTTAACAAACTTCGTGACTTTTATGTAGTATAGCACACGAAAATCTTCCCAAAGACCAAATTTTGCAAGTTTAACAAATTTCGTGACTTTTATGAAGTATAGCATACAAAATTCTTCCAATATAACAGTACATGCTAGTTTAACGAGCTTCGCGACTTTTATGTAGTATAGCACACGAAAGTCTTCCAGAATATTTAAATTTGCAAGTTGAACGATCTTCGTGACTTTTATGTTTTATGGCACACGAAAATCTTCACTAGTACAAAAAACACTTTTTAAATCTTACATTTTAAATCTTATGCTATCCACTTGATTTAAAAAATGATAAGTTATGATAGATGGGTGGTATTTTTTAATAAATATATTCTATGTTGATTAACCTGATTTAAAAAGAAGAATTTATAATTAAAAAATAAAAGCATTCCCTCTCTTTTCTGCGAAACCATTTGTATTCCCTCTACTTTTTTTCACATCAAAAAAATAGACAGCAAAAAACCTTCTCTTCTCTCTCTCTTCGACAAACCCTACTTCTTCACTATCAGCGGCACAATAACCCCTCCTTACCGGCGGCAAGCAAACCTTTCCTACTCACTATATCGACAACGAAACAACCCATTCCCACTCACTGTACCGGTAGCGAAACAAGCCATTCTTTCTTACTCTATCGACGGCAAAACAAACCCATTTTTTCACTGTACCGGCGGCAAAACCAATCCTTTCTTCACACTGTATCGGAAGCGCTCACGTATTTCTCTCCCTCAACAATATATTGTTTCTGATTTGGATCTCTTTCACTGATGTATTTCTCATTTTAGATATTCATTTCACAACTTCCAACAATAGAGCTGAGTTTTTCAATTAGAAGACATTCAAATTTGTTAGCTTCCATAACCTCACCTTGGTAAGTTTCTTTCTTAGACCCTAAATTGTTCTTAATTTGTTTTTTCTTTTGATTATCTCTGCTCAAACCATAAACTGTTGTACCTAATTGCTATATGTTGTTTTGGTTGTTCTTAAATTCTTAATACTATTATGTCTTTTTTTTTTATAATAGTTAAACTTGCTCTTCCATAAACTAATATGCTAAGCATACTTCTATGTAGCAAGATAATGAAAATGTTTATTTTTTGGTATGAGTGGGTATGTATGTATTACTCTTTTTTGTGTTAATCATAGGTTTCTAGAACTTTGAAATATACAAGTTTGAAGGAAGGGTAAAATTAGATGAAAAAACTACACAAAAATCTGGTATTCCTTTTGGATATAGAGTAATTTCATTGAAGTGTGAAATGAACCTGCTAGATGCTGCCACTAACAGTGCTGGAGAGGCAGGGGTTAATTGGGCTTAACAATGAGGGTAGAGAAGGAGACATTTTAAAACCAATTTATGTGTTTCAAAAAAGTCAAATAAATGAAAAAAAGTGAATTTTATTGAAGTTGCACTTATTTTATACAAACCAACCTACATCTGTAGTTCTTGCATTGCAAGAGGCTGTTGAGGCATACCTTGTTGGACTCTGTTGAGGCATACCTTGCTTGCAGAGGATATTCGAGAACAAGTGATGCGGGACATATCGTCAATGCCAGCATTCTCTCAACAATATCCAAATTTCCCAATTTGTTCTCCTAATGCCACAATACGTGCGAGCACGAATGGGAGTTGTTCAGCAATGCCATATATACAAGAGGATGATGAGGATATCCCTGAAGAGTGTGAATTATATGTTGATAAGAAACTTCATATAGTGGCATATGCAAATGTGTATAATTTAGGGCCTGCCATACATAATTAGTTGTTAGATAATGATATGGCAAGGGTGGCGGTAACAAAGGTGCTCGATTCAAATGTTCAAGTCCCGGTGCCCACGGATGAGGTGACAAAGGTTGGGGAGGCCCTCAACACTTTCATTCAATGGCCGAAAAGACTTTTACGTCTTGTAACTAATAAGGTATTTTTTATGTGTGTCCACTTTCTATTTTAATATAAAATTACTATCTTATGATGTCGAATATCTTGAATTGTTTAGGATGTTGACGGAAATAAAAAATATCTCCTTCCATCTAAAAGGCCAGAACCTGAAAACACCGGTGCTGAAAAATTGATGTTAAGGATAATGTCACGGAAAGATGATGTGAAGTTCAAGTTGGAAGGGGATAATTTTTTTATGTCCCAATCAAAGATATTATGGAGTTGTGTATGAAGACACAAGATTTACGCATCTCTATTCTACGTATATGGGTGGTGTAAGTACATTTCTACATCATTTTTATTTTTGTATTTTTCATATATTTGAGGTCTGTATTGCAGGTATGTTTTGTTGTTGGTATGCGTATAGTTGAATATTTTTTGTTGTGTTTGGTCGACTATATTTATTGGCAGAGGGCTGTTTGTGTATTGGTCAGAGGGTTGTTTATGTATTTGTTAGAGGGCTGCAACTTTTATGTTGTGCATTTTTCCATGTTGGTATATTATTGATCCAAATTTGGTACTTGACATTAGGTATATAAAACACCTTTGTACTCGGTTGGACAAGAGTAATATGTATGGTTTCATTGATCCAAATTTCATTCAAACACAAAACGATCGAGCTAGTTCTCAGTCTCACATAATTGAAAAGCTGCTTGAGAATGACAAAGACTGCTTTTTTGTACCATACATCAACAAGTAAGTGTATCTGATCTTCATATAATTTTTAAGTGTTAGATTCGTATTTCTTGATTGAATAAAAAGTAAGATGTTTAAATATATGTTGTTGTATCTTAGTTAGATTTCAACCATATATTATGGTCATGTTCTTTGCTTAAGGTATAGGGTAGATAGTTTAATCAAAATTGTCAAAAACTCGGGTAGAGTTATCTTAGATTTTCATCCTTGTTGTTATGGCTTATTTCTGTTACGGTCTTAATCTTCTTTTCATTAGGTACAAGTTTTTTTCATTTTAATTATATGGAACATAAGAACATGTATCTTTTGGATAAGAAATTATAGACTAAGTGCATGTTTGATTTTTTGTTATAGGTCCCTCAACTTGAATGGAAAGTCCTTAATGTTTGATCTTTATATTTCACAACACATGGGTTTTATTTGGTTCATCATAATTATTAACATAATTGGGGTTCTAAAAAATCATAACTCTAAGAAACACATATTATAAAAAATTGAAGTTGACATATTTAATTTTTGTTTCTCATGAAATGCAGTCATCATTGGCAATTGCTCATTATTGAGCCAAAAAAGCAAAATGTAGTCTTCCTATGTTCGATGGGGTTGAAGCCAGATAAAAACATCGTTCTTACGGTTGATTTGTAAGTATAATTTATTTACCTTACATGTAATTTATGATGTCTTAGAAGAAAAATTTAATGAATATACTTCATTTTTGTAGAGCCATAGATGGATATAATAGGTTGAAAGGCTCGAGAAAACAAAGAAAGCCAACATGGAACATTACTCTCAAAGTAAGTTAAAAATTTCATAAATAACTTAAAGTTTTTACTAATAATTTTTGTATATATATATATATATATATATATATATATATATATATATATATATATACTATTTACTTATTGTAACTTATGGTAATTATAGTGTCAAAGACAATCTTTCAATTATGAGTGTGTTTACTATGTTATGATACATATGTTTAACGAACTTCGTGACTTTTCTGTAGTATACCACACGAAAATCTTCCAAAATATTAACATTTGCAAGTTTAACGAGCTTCGTAACTTTTCTGTAATATAGCAAACAAAAATCTTATAAAAGACCAAATTTTAAAATTTTAACAAACTTCGTGACTTTTATGTACTATAGCACGCAAAAATCATCCAAAATACCAATGTAACCAAATTTAACGGATTTAGTGACTTTTCTGTAGTATAGCACACGAGATATTTTCCAAAATATTAAAATTTGTAAGTTTTACAAACTTCGTGACTTTTATGTAGTATAGCACACGAAAATCTTCCAAATGACCAAATTTTGCAAGTTTAACAAACTTCGTCACTTTTATGTAATATAGCACACGAAAATCTTCCAAAATTACAATGTAACCAAGTTTAACGAAATTCGTGACTTTTATGTAGTATCGCTCACAAAAATCTTCCAAATTATTAAAATTTTCAATTTAACGAACTTCGTGACTTTTATGTAGTATATCACTCGAAAATCATCCAAACTACCAATGTAACCAAGTTTAACGAACTTCGTGACTTTTCTGTAGTATACCACACGAAAATCTTCCAAAATATTAACATTTGCAAGTTTAACGAGCTTCGTAACTTTTCTGTAATATAGCAAACAAAAAACTTCCAAAAGACCAAATTTTACAATTTTAACAAACTTCGTGACTTTTATGTACTATAGCACGCAAAAATCATCCAAAATACCAATGTAACCAAATTTAACGGATTTAGTGACTTTTCTGTAGTATAGCACACGAGATATTTTCCAAAATATTAAAATTTGTAAGTTTTACAAACTTCGTGACTTTTATGTAGTATAGCACACGAAAATCTTCCAAATGACCAAATTTTGCAAGTTTAACAAACTTCGTCACTTTTATGTAATATAGCACACGAAAATCTTCCAAAATTACAATGTAACCAAGTTTAACGAAATTCGTGACTTTTATGTAGTATCGCTCACAAAAATCTTCCAAATTATTAAAATTTTCAATTTAACGAACTTCGTGACTTTTATGTAGTATATCACTCGAAAATCATCCAAACTACCAATGTAACCAAGTTTAACGAACTTCGTGACTTTTCTGTAGTATACCACACGAAAATCTTCCAAAATATTAACATTTGCAAGTTTAACGAGCTTCGTAACTTTTCTGTAATATAGCAAACAAAAATCTTATAAAAGACCAAATTTTAAAATTTTAACAAACTTCGTGACTTTTATGTACTATAGCACGCAAAAATCATCCAAAATACCAATGTAACCAAATTTAACGGATTTAGTGACTTTTCTGTAGTATAGCACACGAGATATTTTCCAAAATATTAAAATTTGTAAGTTTTACAAACTTCGTGACTTTTATGTAGTATAGCACACGAAAATCTTCCAAATGACCAAATTTTGCAAGTTTAACAAACTTCGTCACTTTTATGTAATATAGCACACGAAAATCTTCCAAAATTACAATGTAACCAAGTTTAACGAAATTCGTGACTTTTATGTAGTATCGCTCACAAAAATCTTCCAAATTATTAAAATTTTCAATTTAACGAACTTCGTGACTTTTATGTAGTATATCACTCGAAAATCATCCAAACTACCAATGTAACCAAGTTTAACGAACTTCGTGACTTTTCTCTAGTATAGCACACGAAAATCTTCCAAAATATTAACATTTGCAAGTTTAACGAGCTTCGTAACTTTTCTGTAATATAGCAAACAAAAATCTTCCAAAAGACCAAATTTTACAATTTTAACAAACTTCGTGACTTTGATGTACTATAGCACACGAAAATCATCCAAAATAACAATGTAACCAAATTTAACGGATTTAGTGACTTTTCTGTAGTATAGCACACGAGATATTTTCCAAAATATTAAAATTTGTGAGTTTTACAAACTTCGTGACTTTTATGTAGTATAGCCCAAGAAAATCTTCCAAATGACCAAATTTTGCAAGTTTAACAAACTTCGTGACTTTTATGTAATATAGCACACGAAAATCTTCCAAAATTACAATGTAACCAAGTTTAACGAACTTCGTGACTTTTATGTAGTATCGCTCACAAAAATCTTCCAAAATATTAAAATTTTCAATTTAACGAACTTCGTGACTTTTATGTAGTATATCACTCGAAAATCATCCAAACTACCAATGTAACCAAGTTTAACGAACTTCGTGACTTTTCTGTAGTATACCACACGAAAATCTTCCAAAATATTAACATTTGCAAGTTTAACGAGCTTCGTAACTTTTCTGTAATATAGCAAACAAAAATCTTATAAAAGACCAAATTTTAAAATTTTAACAAACTTCGTGACTTTTATGTACTATAGCACGCAAAAATCATCCAAAATACCAATGTAACCAAATTTAACGGATTTAGTGACTTTTCTGTAGTATAGCACACGAGATATTTTCCAAAATATTAAAATTTGTAAGTTTTACAAACTTCGTGACTTTTATGTAGTATAGCACACGAAAATCTTCCAAATGACCAAATTTTGCAAGTTTAACAAACTTCGTCACTTTTATGTAATATAGCACACGAAAATCTTCCAAAATTACAATGTAACCAAGTTTAACGAAATTCGTGACTTTTATGTAGTATCGCTCACAAAAATCTTCCAAATTATTAAAATTTTCAATTTAACGAACTTCGTGACTTTTATGTAGTATATCACTCGAAAATCATCCAAACTACCAATGTAACCATGTTTAACGAACTTCGTGACTTTTCTCTAGTATAGCACACGAAAATCTTCCAAAATATTAACATTTGCAAGTTTAACGAGCTTCGTAACTTTTATGTAATATAGCAAACAAAAATCTTCCAAAAGACCAAATTTTACAATTTTAACAAACTTCGTGACTTTGATGTACTATAGCACACGAAAATCATCCAAAATAACAATGTAACCAAATTTAACGGATTTAGTGACTTTTCTGTAGTATAGCACAAGAGATATTTTCCAAAATATTAAAATTTGTAAGTTTTACAAACTTCGTGACTTTTTGTAGTATAGCCCACGAAAATCTTCCAAATGACCAAATTTTGCAAGTTTAACAAACTTCGTCACTTTTATGTAATATAGCACACGAAAATCTTCCAAAATTACAATGTAACCAAGTTTAACGAACTTCGTGACTTTTATGTAGTATCGCTCACAAAAATCTTCCAAAATATTAAAATTTTCAATTTAACGAACTTCGTGACTTTTATGTAGTATATCACTCGAAAATCATCCAAACTACCAATGTAATCAAGTTTAACGAACTTCGTGACTTTTCTGTAGTATAGCACACGAAAATCTTCCAAAATATTAACATTTGCAAGTTTAACGAGCTTCGTAACTTTTCTGTAATATAGCAAACAAAAATCTTCCAAAAGACCAAATTTTACAATTTTAACAAACTTCATGACTTTGATGTACTATAGCACACGAAAATCATCCAAAATAACAATGTAACCAAATTTAACGGATTTAGTGACTTTTCTGTAGTATAGCACACGAGAAATTTTCCAAAATATTAAAATTTGTAAGTTTTACAAACTTCGTGACTTTTATGTAGTATAGCTCACGAAAATCTTCCAAAATTACAATGTAAGCAAGTTTAACGAACTTCGTGACTTTTATGTAGTATAGCTCACAAAAATCCTCCAAAATATTAAAATTTTCAAATTAACGAACTTCGTAACTATTATGTAGTATATCACTCGAAAATCATCCAAACTACCAATGTAACCAAGTTTAACGAACTTCGTGACTTTTCTGTAGTATAGCACACGAAAATCTTCCAAAATATTTAAATTTGCAAATTTAACAAACTTCGTGACTTTTATGTAGTTAAATACACGAAAATCTTGCAAAATTCCAAATTTTGCAAGTTTAACAAACTTCGTGACTTTTATGTAGTATAACACACGAAAATCATCCAAAATACCAATGTAAACAAGTTTAACGAACTTCGTGACTTTTCTATAGTTTAGCACACGAGAATCTTCGAAAATATTAAAAGTTGCAAGTTTAACAAACTTCGTGACTTTTATGTAGTATAGCACACGAAAATCTTCCCAAAGACCAAATTTTGCAAGTTTAACAAATTTCGTGACTTTTATGAAGTATAGCATACAAAATTCTTCCAATATAACAGTACATGCTAGTTTAACGAGCTTCGCGACTTTTATGTAGTATAGCACACGAAAGTCTTCCAGAATATTTAAATTTGCAAGTTGAACGATCTTCGTGACTTTTATGTTTTATGGCACACGAAAATCTTCACTAGTACAAAAAACACTTTTTAAATCTTACATTTTAAATCTTATGCTATCCACTTGATTTAAAAAATGATAAGTTATGATAGATGGGTGGTATTTTTTAATAAATATATTCTATGTTGATTAACCTGATTTAAAAAGAAGAATTTATAATTAAAAAATAAAAGCATTCCCTCTCTTTTCTGCGAAACCATTTGTATTCCCTCTACTTTTTTTCACATCAAAAAAATAGACAGCAAAAAACCTTCTCTTCTCTCTCTCTTCGACAAACCCTACTTCTTCACTATCAGCGGCACAATAACCCCTCCTTACCGGCGGCAAGCAAACCTTTCCTACTCACTATATCGACAACGAAACAACCCATTCCCACTCACTGTACCGGTAGCGAAACAAGCCATTCTTTCTTACTCTATCGACGGCAAAACAAACCCATTTTTTCACTGTACCGGCGGCAAAACCAATCCTTTCTTCACACTGTATCGGAAGCGCTCACGTATTTCTCTCCCTCAACAATATATTGTTTCTGATTTGGATCTCTTTCACTGATGTATTTCTCATTTTAGATATTCATTTCACAACTTCCAACAATAGAGCTGAGTTTTTCAATTAGAAGACATTCAAATTTGTTAGCTTCCATAACCTCACCTTGGTAAGTTTCTTTCTTAGACCCTAAATTGTTCTTAATTTGTTTTTTCTTTTGATTATCTCTGCTCAAACCATAAACTGTTGTACCTAATTGCTATATGTTGTTTTGGTTGTTCTTAAATTCTTAATACTATTATGTCTTTTTTTTTTATAATAGTTAAACTTGCTCTTCCATAAACTAATATGCTAAGCATACTTCTATGTAGCAAGATAATGAAAATGTTTATTTTTTGGTATGAGTGGGTATGTATGTATTACTCTTTTTTGTGTTAATCATAGGTTTCTAGAACTTTGAAATATACAAGTTTGAAGGAAGGGTAAAATTAGATGAAAAAACTACACAAAAATCTGGTATTCCTTTTGGATATAGAGTAATTTCATTGAAGTGTGAAATGAACCTGCTAGATGCTGCCACTAACAGTGCTGGAGAGGCAGGGGTTAATTGGGCTTAACAATGAGGGTAGAGAAGGAGACATTTTAAAACCAATTTATGTGTTTCAAAAAAGTCAAATAAATGAAAAAAAGTGAATTTTATTGAAGTTGCACTTATTTTATACAAACCAACCTACATCTGTAGTTCTTGCATTGCAAGAGGCTGTTGAGGCATACCTTGTTGGACTCTGTTGAGGCATACCTTGCTTGCAGAGGATATTCGAGAACAAGTGATGCGGGACATATCGTCAATGCCAGCATTCTCTCAACAATATCCAAATTTCCCAATTTGTTCTCCTAATGCCACAATACGTGCGAGCACGAATGGGAGTTGTTCAGCAATGCCATATATACAAGAGGATGATGAGGATATCCCTGAAGAGTGTGAATTATATGTTGATAAGAAACTTCATATAGTGGCATATGCAAATGTGTATAATTTAGGGCCTGCCATACATAATTAGTTGTTAGATAATGATATGGCAAGGGTGGCGGTAACAAAGGTGCTCGATTCAAATGTTCAAGTCCCGGTGCCCACAGATGAGGTGACAAAGGTTGGGGAGGCCCTCAACACTTTCATTCAATGGCCGAAAAGACTTTTACGTCTTGTAACTAATAAGGTATTTTTTATGTGTGTCCACTTTCTATTTTAATATAAAATTACTATCTTATGATGTCGAATATCTTGAATTGTTTAGGATGTTGACGGAAATAAAAAATATCTCCTTCCATCTAAAAGGCCAGAACCTGAAAACACCGGTGCTGAAAAATTGGTGTTAAGGATAATGTCACGGAAAGATGATGTGAAGTTCAAGTTGGAAGGGGATAATTTTTTTATGTCCCAATCAAAGATATTATGGAGTTGTGTATGAAGACACAAGATTTACGCATCTCTATTCTACGTATATGGGTGGTGTAAGTACATTTCTACATCATTTTTATTTTTGTATTTTTCATATATTTGAGGTCTGTATTGCAGGTATGTTTTGTTGTTGGTATGCGTATAGTTGAATATTTTTTGTTGTGTTTGGTCGACTATATTTATTGGCAGAGGGCTGTTTGTGTATTGGTCAGAGGGTTGTTTATGTATTTGTTAGAGGGCTGCAACTTTTATGTTGTGCATTTTTCCATGTTGGTATATTATTGATCCAAATTTGGTACTTGACATTAGGTATATAAAACACCTTTGTACTCGGTTGGACAAGAGTAATATGTATGGTTTCATTGATCCAAATTTCATTCAAACACAAAACGATCGAGCTAGTTCTCAGTCTCACATAATTGAAAAGCTGCTTGAGAATGACAAAGACTGCTTTTTTGTACCATACATCAACAAGTAAGTGTATCTGATCTTCATATAATTTTTAAGTGTTAGATTCGTATTTCTTGATTGAATAAAAAGTAAGATGTTTAAATATATGTTGTTGTATCTTAGTTAGATTTCAACCATATATTATGGTCATGTTCTTTGCTTAAGGTATAGGGTAGATAGTTTAATCAAAATTGTCAAAAACTCGGGTAGAGTTATCTTAGATTTTCATCCTTGTTGTTATGGCTTATTTCTGTTACGGTCTTAATCTTCTTTTCATTAGGTACAAGTTTTTTTCATTTTAATTATATGGAACATAAGAACATGTATCTTTTGGATAAGAAATTATAGACTAAGTGCATGTTTGATTTTTTGTTATAGGTCCCTCAACTTGAATGGAAAGTCCTTAATGTTTGATCTTTATATTTCACAACACATGGGTTTTATTTGGTTCATCATAATTATTAACATAATTGGGGTTCTAAAAAATCATAACTCTAAGAAACACATATTATAAAAAATTGAAGTTGACATATTTAATTTTTGTTTCTCATGAAATGCAGTCATCATTGGCAATTGCTCATTATTGAGCCAAAAAAGCAAAATGTAGTCTTCCTATGTTCGATGGGGTTGAAGCCAGATAAAAACATCGTTCTTACGGTTGATTTGTAAGTATAATTTATTTACCTTACATGTAATTTATGATGTCTTAGAAGAAAAATTTAATGAATATACTTCATTTTTGTAGAGCCATAGATGGATATAATAGGTTGAAAGGCTCGAGAAAACAAAGAAAGCCAACATGGAACATTACTCTCAAAGTAAGTTAAAAATTTCATAAATAACTTAAAGTTTTTACTAATAATTTTTGTATATATATATATATATATATATATATATATATATATACTATTTACTTATTGTAACTTATGGTAATTATAGTGTCAAAGACAATCTTTCAATTATGAGTGTGTTTACTATGTTATGATACATATGTTCAACATTGTATCAGCTGGAATTGTTAATTCATGGAATCAGGTATTTAGCAAAAGAAATCAATTGTGTGTTAATTGTCTTCTTTAATGTTAATACAATGTTCTAATATTATTTAAAATTTATCCAGATATTTGGAGACTCAACACCATTTTCTGAGGATGACGTTACAAATGTTCAAGAACGTTGTGCAAAATTTATTCTAGAATTCATTTGAAGTAATTTGATCACGTGTCGATGCTGTTTATTTTTGAACTTATGTTGTAGGCATCATAGTTTGTTTAGAATTTCTTAGACAAGTTATTGTTTTGGTAGTACTATAATTTTATTTTGACTAGAGGTGTTTAGTTTAATGGTACTAGTTTGACTTTGACAAGAGGTGTTAAGTTTAATGGTACTCTGTGTGACATGGTTTCATGAATATTTTATAATTGATCGAATTTATTTAAAACCTTGTTCTATGTTATTTTGTATTAATGGTTGTGTATGGAATATTTGATCAGTGTTTGATTGTGATTTTTGTATTGTTTATAATTTGATAAGTATTTATATTGTGGAAGAAATAAAAATGACAATAGGAAAAAATTGACATTGTACTTTTAAATCAAATGAACAAATTTAAAATAACAATATTAAATCAGATGAACCGATTTAAATTCGAGATTTTAAATCGGAGAAGATAGATTTAAAAAGCTTTATTACTTTTTTAACCTTTTTTAAATGGGTCAAACCGATTTAAACAAATACTTTTAAATCAGACTAACCGATTTAATAAAATATTTTAAATCGGATCATACCTGATTTAAAAAGTAAAAACTTTCTAAATCGGCCGTTATTAAATCAGACAACCAACCGATTTAAAAAATTGTTTTTAACCGATTTAAAAAGGGTTTTTTGTACTAGTGCTTACAAGATACCAACGTAACAAGTTTAACGAACTTCGTGACTTTTATGTAGTATAGCACACAAAAATCTTCAAAAATATTAAAATTTGCAAGTTTAACGACCTTCGTGACTTTTATGTAGTATAGTAAACGAAAATCATCCAAAATATCAATATAACCATGTGTAACGAACTTTGTGACTTTTATGTAGTAAAGCACACGAAAATTTTCAAAAATACCAAATTTTGCAAGTTTAAGAAACTTCCTGAATTTTATGTAATATAGCACACGAAAATCATCCAAAATTACAATGTAACCAAGTTTAACGAACGTCGTGACTTTTATGTACTATCGCTCACAAAAATCTTCCAAAATATTAAAATTTGCAAGTTTAACGAACTTCTAGACTTTTATGTAGTATATCACTCGAAAATCATCCAAACTACCAATGTAACCAAGTTTAACGAACTTCGTGACTTTTCTGTAGTATAGCACACGAAAATCTTCCAAAATATTAATATTTGCAAGTTTAACGAGCTTCGTAACTTTTCTGTAATATAGCAAACAAAAATCTTCCAGAAGACCAAATTTTACAATTTTAACAAACTTCGTGACTTTTATGTAATATAGCACACGAAAATCATCCAAAATACCAATGTAACCAAATTTAACGGATTTAGTGACTTTCTGTAGTATAGCACACGAAATTTTTCCAAAATATTAAAATTTGTAAGTTTTACAAACTTCGGGACTTTTATGTAGTATAACACACGAAAATCTTCCAAATGACCAAATTTTGCAAGTTTAACAAACTTCGTTACTTTTATGTAATATAGCACACGAAAATCTTCCAATATTACAATGTAACCAAGTTTAACGAACTTCGTGACTTTTATGTAGTATAGCTCACAAAAATCCTCCAAAATATTAATATTTTCAATTTAACGAACTTCGTAACTATTATGTAGTATATCACTCGAAAATCATCCAAACTACCAATGTAACCAAGTTTAACGAACTTCGTGACTTTTCTGTAGTATAGCACACGAAAAATCTTCCAAAATATTAACATTTGCAAGTTTAACGAGCTTCGTGACTTTTATGTAGTTGAATACACGAAAATCTTGCAAAATACCAAATTTTGCAAGTTTAACAAACTTCGTGACTTTTATGTAGTATAACACACGAAAATCATCCAAAATACCAATGTAAACAAGTTTAACGAACTTCGTGACTTTTCTATAGTTTAGCACACGAGAATCTTCGAAAATATTAAAAGTTGCAAGTTTAACAAACTTCGTGACTTTTATGTAGTATAGCACACGGAAATCTTCCCAAAGACCAAATTTTGCAAGTTTAACAAACTTCGTGAATTTTATGAAGTATAGCATACAAAATTCTTCCAATATAACAGTGTATGCTAGTTTAACGAGCTTCGCGGCTTTTATGTAGTATAGCACACGAAAATCTTCCAGAATATTTAAATTTGCAAGTTGAACGATCTTCGTGACTTTTATGTATTATGGCACACGAAAATCTTACAAGATACCAACGTAACAAGTTTAACGAACTTCGTGACTTTTATGTAGTATAGCACACAAAAATCTTCAAAAATATTAAAATTTGCATTATTAACGAACTTCGTGACTTTTATGTAGTATAGTAAACGAAAATCATCCAAAATATCAATATAACCATGTGTAACGAACTTTGTGACTTTTATGTAGTAAAGCACACGAAAATCTTCAAAAATACCAAATTACAATGTAATATAGCACACAAAAATCTTCCAAAATTACAATGTACCCAAGTTTAACGAACTTCGTGACTTTAATGTAGTATCGCTCACAAAAATCTTCCAAAATATTAAAATTTGCAAGTTTAACGAACTTCTAGACTTTTATGTAGTATATCACTCGAAAATCATCCAAACTACCAATGTAACCAAGTTTAACGAACTTCGTGACTTTTCTGTAGTATAGCACACAAAAATCTTCCAAAATATTAACATTTGCAAGTTTAACGAGCTTCGTAACTTTTTTGTAATATAGCAAACAAAAATCTTCCAAAAGACCAAATTTTACAATTTTAACAAACTTCGTGACTTTTATGTACTATAGCACACGAAAATCATCCAAAATACCAATGTAACCAAATTTAACGGATTTAGTGACTTTTCTGTAGTATAGCACACGAAAATTTTCCAAAATATTAAATTTGTATGTTTTACAAACTTCGTGACTTTTATGTAATATAGCACACGAAAATCTTCCAAAATTACAATGTAACCAAGTATAATGAACTTCGTGACTTTTATGTAGTATAGCTCACAAAAATCTTCTAAAATGTTAAAATTTTCAATTTAACGAACATCCTGACTTTTATGTAGTATATCACACGAAAATCATCTATAATACCAATGTAACCAAGTTTAATGAACTTCGTGACTTTTCGGTAGTATAGCACACGAAAATCTTCCAAAATATTTAAATTTGCAAATTTAACAAACTTCGTGACTTTTATGTAGTTAAATACACGAAAGTCTTGCAAAATACCAAATTTTGCAAGTTTCACAAACTTTGTGACTTTTATGTAGTATAGCACACGAAAATCATCCAAAATACCAATGTAAACAAGTTTATCGAACTTTGTGACTTTTCTATAGTTTAGCACACGAAAATCTTCCAAAATATTAAAAGTTTCAAGTTTAACAAACTTCGTGACTTTTATGTAGTATAGCACACGAAAATCTTCCCAAAGACCAAATATTGCAAGTTTAACAAACTTCATAACTTTTATGAAGTATTGCACACGAAATTCTTCTAAAATAGCAGTGTATGCAAGTTTAACGAGCTTCGTGACTTTTATGTAGTATAGCACACAAAAATCTTCCAGAATATTTAAATTTGCAAGTTGAACGAACATCGTGACTTTTATGTATTATGGCACACGAAAATCTTCCAAAATACCAATGTAACCAAGTTTAACGAACTTCGTGACTTTTATGTAGTATAGCACACAAAAATCTTCAAAAATATTAAAATTTGCAAGTGTAACGAACTTCGTGACTTTTATGTAGTATAGTAAACGAAAGTCATCCAAAATATCAATATAACCATGTGTAACGAACTTTGTGACTTTTATGTAGTAAAGCACACGAAAATCTTCAAAAATACCAAATTTTGCAAGTTTAACAAACTTCGTGACTTTTATGTAATATAGCACACAAAAATCTTCCAAAATTACAATGTAACCAAGTTTAACGAACTTCGTGACTTTAATGTAGTATCGCTCACAAAAATCTTCCAAAATATTAAAATTTGCAAGTTTAACGAACTTCTAGACTTTTATGTAGTATATCACTCGAAAATCATCCAAACTACCAATGTAACCAAGTTTAACGAACTTCGTGACTTTTCTGTAGTATAGCACACGAAAATCTTCCAAAATATTAACATTTGCAAGTTTAACGAGCTTCCTAACTTTTCTGTAATATAGCAAACAAAAATCTTCCAAAAGACCAAATTTTACAATTTTAACAAACTTCGTGACTTTTATGTACTATAGCACACGAAAATCATCTAAAATACCAATGTAACCAAATTAACGGATTTAGTGACTTTTCTGTAGTATAGCACACGAAAATTTTCCAAAATATTAAATTTGTATGTTTTACAAACTTCGTGACTTTTATGTAATATAGCACACGAAAATCTTCCAAAATTACAATGTAACCAAGTATAACGAACTTCGTGACTTTTATGTAGTATAGCTCACAAAAATCTTCTAAAATGTTAAAATTTTCAATTTAACGAACATCCTGACTTTTATGTAGTATATCACACGAAAATCATCTATAATACCAATGTAACCAAGTTTAATGAACTTCGTGACTTTTCGGTAGTATAGCACACGAAAATCTTCCAAAATATTTAAATTTGCAAATTTAACAAACTTCGTGACTTTTATGTAGTTAAATACACGAAAGTCTTGCAAAATACCAAATTTTGCAAGTTTCACAAACTTTGTGACTTTTATGTAGTATAGCACGCGAAAATCATCCAAAATACCAATGTAAACAAGTTTATCGAACTTTGTGACTTTTCTATAGTTTAGCACACGAAAATCTTCCAAAATATTAAACGTTGCAAGTTTAACAAACTTCGTGACTTTTATGTAGTATAGCACACGAAAATCTTCCCAAAGACCAAATATTGCAAGTTTAACAAACTTCATAACTTTTATGAAGTATTGCACACGAAATTCTTCTAAAATAGCAGTGTATGCAAGTTTAACGAGCTTCGTGACTTTTATGTAGTATAGCACACAAAAATCTTCCAGAATATTTAAATTTGCAAGTTGAACGAACTTCGTGACTTTTATGTATTATGGCACACGAAAATCTTCCAAAATACCAATGTAACCAAGTTTAACGAACTTCGTGACTTTTATGTAGTATAGCACACAAAAATCTTCAAAAATATTAAAATTTGCAAGTGTAACGAACTTCGTGACTTTTATGTAGTATAGTAAACGAAAATCATCCAAAATATCAATATAACCATGTGTAACGAACTTTGTGACTTTTATCTAGTAAAGCACACGAAAATCTTCAAAAATACCAAATTTTGCAAGTTTAACAAACTTCGTGACTTTTATGTAATATAGCACACAAAAATCTTCCAAAATTACAATGTAACCAAGTTTAACGAACTTCGTGACTTTAATGTAGTATCGCTCACAAAAATCTTCCAAAATATTAAAATTTGCAAGTTTAACGAACTTCTAGACTTTTATGTAGTATATCACTCAAAAATCATCCAAACTACCAATGTAACCAAGTTTAACGAACTTCATGAATTTTCTGTAGTATAGCACACTAAAATCTTCCAAAATATTAACATTTGCAAGTTTAACGAGCTTCGTAACTTTTCTGTAATATAGCAAACAAAAATCTTCCAGAAGACCAAATTTTACAATTTTAACAAACTTCGTGACTTTTATGTAATATAGCACACGAAAATCATCCAAAATACCAATGTAACCAAATTTAACGGATTTAGTGACTTTCTGTAGTATAGCACACGAAATTTTTCCAAAATATTAAAATTTGTAAGTTTTACAAACTTCGGGACTTTTATGTAGTATAACACACGAAAATCTTCCAAATGACCAAATTTTGCAAGTTTAACAAACTTCGTTACTTTTATGTAATATAGCACACGAAAATCTTCCAATATTACAATGTAACCAAGTTTAACGAACTTCGTGACTTTTATGTAGTATAGCTCACAAAAATCCTCCAAAATATTAATATTTTCAATTTAACGAACTTCGTAACTATTATGTAGTATATCACTCGAAAATCATCCAAACTACCAATGTAACCAAGTTTAACGAACTTCGTGACTTTTCTGTAGTATAGCACACGAAAAATCTTCCAAAATATTAACATTTGCAAGTTTAACGAGCTTCGTGACTTTTATGTAGTTGAATACACGAAAATCTTGCAAAATACCAAATTTTGCAAGTTTAACAAACTTCGTGACTTTTATGTAGTATAACACACGAAAATCATCCAAAATACCAATGTAAACAAGTTTAACGAACTTCGTGACTTTTCTATAGTTTAGCACACGAGAATCTTCGAAAATATTAAAAGTTGCAAGTTTAACAAACTTCGTGACTTTTATGTAGTATAGCACACGGAAATCTTCCCAAAGACCAAATTTTGCAAGTTTAACAAACTTCGTGAATTTTATGAAGTATAGCATACAAAATTCTTCCAATATAACAGTGTATGCTAGTTTAACGAGCTTCGCGGCTTTTATGTAGTATAGCACGCGAAAATCTTCCAGAATATTTAAATTTGCAAGTTGAACGATCTTCGTGACTTTTATGTATTATGGCACACGAAAATCTTACAAGATACCAACGTAACAAGTTTAACGAACTTCGTGACTTTTATGTAGTATAGCACACAAAAATCTTCAAAAATATTAAAATTTGCATTATTAACGAACTTCGTGACTTTTATGTAGTATAGTAAACGAAAATCATCCAAAATATCAATATAACCATGTGTAACGAACTTTGTGACTTTTATGTAGTAAAGCACACGAAAATCTTCAAAAATACCAAATTACAATGTAATATAGCACACAAAAATCTTCCAAAATTACAATGTACCCAAGTTTAACGAACTTCGTGACTTTAATGTAGTATCGCTCACAAAAATCTTCCAAAATATTAAAATTTGCAAGTTTAACGAACTTCTAGACTTTTATGTAGTATATCACTCGAAAATCATCCAAACTACCAATGTAACCAAGTTTAACGAACTTCGTGACTTTTCTGTAGTATAGCACACAAAAATCTTCCAAAATATTAACATTTGCAAGTTTAACGAGCTTCGTAACTTTTTTGTAATATAGCAAACAAAAATCTTCCAAAAGACCAAATTTTACAATTTTAACAAACTTCGTGACTTTTATGTACTATAGCACACGAAAATCATCCAAAATACCAATGTAACCAAATTTAACGGATTTAGTGACTTTTCTGTAGTATAGCACACGAAAATTTTCCAAAATATTAAATTTGTATGTTTTACAAACTTCGTGACTTTTATGTAATATAGCACACGAAAATCTTCCAAAATTACAATGTAACCAAGTATAATGAACTTCGTGACTTTTATGTAGTATAGCTCACAAAAATCTTCTAAAATGTTAAAATTTTCAATTTAACGAACATCCTGACTTTTATGTAGTATATCACACGAAAATCATCTATAATACCAATGTAACCAAGTTTAATGAACTTCGTGACTTTTCGGTAGTATAGCACACGAAAATCTTCCAAAATATTTAAATTTGCAAATTTAACAAACTTCGTGACTTTTATGTAGTTAAATACACGAAAGTCTTGCAAAATACCAAATTTTGCAAGTTTCACAAACTTTGTGACTTTTATGTAGTATAGCACACGAAAATCATCCAAAATACCAATGTAAACAAGTTTATCGAACTTTGTGACTTTTCTATAGTTTAGCACACGAAAATCTTCCAAAATATTAAAAGTTTCAAGTTTAACAAACTTCGTGACTTTTATGTAGTATAGCACACGAAAATCTTCCCAAAGACCAAATATTGCAAGTTTAACAAACTTCATAACTTTTATGAAGTATTGCACACGAAATTCTTCTAAAATAGCAGTGTATGCAAGTTTAACGAGCTTCGTGACTTTTATGTAGTATAGCACACAAAAATCTTCCAGAATATTTAAATTTGCAAGTTGAACGAACATCGTGACTTTTATGTATTATGGCACACGAAAATCTTCCAAAATACCGATGTAACCAAGTTTAACGAACTTCGTGACTTTTATGTAGTATAGCACACAAAAATCTTCAAAAATATTAAAATTTGCAAGTGTAACGAACTTCGTGACTTTTATGTAGTATAGTAAACGGAAGTCATCCAAAATATCAATATAACCATGTGTAACGAACTTTGTGACTTTTATGTAGTAAAGCACACGAAAATCTTCAAAAACACCAAATTTTGCAAGTTTAACAAACTTCGTGACTTTTATGTAATATAGCACACAAAAATCTTCCAAAATTACAATGTAACCAAGTTTAACGAACTTCGTGACTTTAATGTAGTATCGCTCACAAAAATCTTCCAAAATATTAAAATTTGCAAGTTTAACGAACTTCTAGACTTTTATGTAGTATATCACTCGAAAATCATCCAAACTACCAATGTAACCAAGTTTAACGAACTTCGTGACTTTTCTGTAGTATAGCACACGAAAATCTTCCAAAATATTAACATTTGCAAGTTTAACGAGCTTCGTAACTTTTCTGTAATATAGCAAACAAAAATCTTCCAAAAGACCAAATTTTACAATTTTAACAAACTTCGTGACTTTTATGTACTATAGCACACGAAAATCATCTAAAATACCAATGTAACCAAATTAACGGATTTAGTGACTTTTCTGTAGTATAGCACACGAAAATTTTCCAAAATATTAAATTTGTATGTTTTACAAACTTCGTGACTTTTATGTAATATAGCACACGAAAATCTTCCAAAATTACAATGTAACCAAGTATAACGAACTTCGTGACTTTTATGTAGTATAGCTCACAAAAATCTTCTAAAATGTTAAAATTTTCAATTTAACGAACATCCTGACTTTTATGTAGTATATCACACGAAAATCATCTATAATACCAATGTAACCAAGTTTAATGAACTTCGTGACTTTTCGGTAGTATAGCACACGAAAATCTTCCAAAATATTTAAATTTGCAAATTTAACAAACTTCGTGACTTTTATGTAGTTAAATACACGAAAGTCTTGCAAAATACCAAATTTTGCAAGTTTCACAAACTTTGTGACTTTTATGTAGTATAGCACGCGAAAATCATCCAAAATACCAATGTAAACAAGTTTATCGAACTTTGTGACTTTTCTATAGTTTAGCACACGAAAATCTTCCAAAATATTAAAAGTTGCAAGTTTAACAAACTTCGTGACTTTTATGTAGTATAGCACACGAAAATCTTCCCAAAGACCAAATATTGCAAGTTTAACAAACTTCATAACTTTTATGAAGTATTGCACACGAAATTCTTCTAAAATAGCAGTGTATGCAAGTTTAACGAGCTTCGTGACTTTTATGTAGTATAGCACACAAAAATCTTCCAGAATATTTAAATTTGCAAGTTGAACGATCTTCGTGACTTTTATGTATTATGGCACACGAAAATCTTACAAGATACCAACGTAACAAGTTTAACGAACTTCGTGACTTTTATGTAGTATAGCACACAAAAATCTTCAAAAATATTAAAATTTGCAATATTAACGAACTTCGTGACTTTTATGTAGTATAGTAAACGAAAATCATCCAAAATATCAATATAACCATGTGTAACGAACTTTGTGACTTTTATGTAGTAAAGCACACGAAAATCTTCAAAAATACCAAATTTTGCAAGTTTAACAAACTTCGTGACTTTTATGTAATATAGCACACAAAAATCTTCCAAAATTACAATGTAACCAAGTTTAACGAACTTCGTGACTTTAATGTAGTATCGCTCACAAAAATCTTCCAAAATATTAAAATTTGCAAGTTTAACGAACTTCTAGACTTTTATGTAGTATATCACTCGAAAATCATCCAAACTACCAATGTAACCAAGTTTAACGAACTTCGTGAATTTTCTGTAGTATAGCACACTAAAATCTTCCAAAATATTAACATTTGCAAGTTTAACGAGCTTCGTAACTTTTCTGTAATATAGCAAACAAAAATCTTACAAAAGACCAAATTTTACAATTTTAACAAACTTCGTGACTTTTATGTACTATAGCACACGAAAATCATCCAAAATACCAATGTAACCAAATTTAACGGATTTAGTGACTTTTCTGTAGTATAGCACACGAAAATTTTCCAAAATATTAAATTTGTATGTTTTACAAACTTCGTGACTTTTATGTAATATAGCACACGAAAATCTTCCAAAATTACAATGTAACCAAGTATAATGAACTTCGTGACTTTTATGTAGTATAGCTCACAAAAATCTTCTAAAATGTTAAAATTTTCAATTTAACGAACATCCTGACTTTTATGTAGTATATCACACGAAAATCATCTATAATACCAATGTAACCAAGTTTAATGAACTTCGTGACTTTTCGGTAGTATAGCACACGAAAATCTTCCAAAATATTTAAATTTGCAAATTTAACAAACTTCGTGACTTTTATGTAGTTAAATACACGAAAGTCTTGCAAAATACCAAATTTTGCAAGTTTCACAAACTTTGTGACTTTTATGTAGTATAGCACGCGAAAATCATCCAAAATACCAATGTAAACAAGTTTATCGAACTTTGTGACTTTTCTATAGTTTAGCACACGAAAATCTTCCAAAATATTAAAAGTTGCAAGTTTAACAAACTTCGTGACTTTTATGTAGTATAGCACACGAAAATCTTCCCAAAGACCAAATATTGCAAGTTTAACAAACTTCATAACTTTTATGAAGTATTGCACACGAAATTCTTCTAAAATAGCAGTGTATGCAAGTTTAACGAGCTTCGTGACTATTATGTAGTATAGCACACAAAAATCTTCCAGAATATTTAAATTTGCAAGTTGAACGATCTTCGTGACTTTTATGTATTATGGCACACGAAAATCTTACAAGATACCAACGTAACAAGTTTAACGAACTTCGTGACTTTTATGTAGTATAGCACACAAAAATCTTCAAAAATATTAAAATTTGCAATATTAACGAACTTCGTGACTTTTATGTAGTATAGTAAACGAAAATCATCCAAAATATCAATATAACCATGTGTAACGAACTTTGTGACTTTTATGTAGTAAAGCACACGAAAATCTTCAAAAATACCAAATTTTGCAAGTTTAACAAACTTCGTGACTTTTATGTAATATAGCACACAAAAATCTTCCAAAATTACAATGTAACCAAGTTTAACGAACTTCGTGACTTTAATGTAGTATCGCTCACAAAAATCTTCCAAAATATTAAAATTTGCAAGTTTAACGAACTTCTAGACTTTTATGTAGTATATCACTCGAAAATCATCCAAACTACCAATGTAACCAAGTTTAACGAACTTCGTGAATTTTCTGTAGTATAGCACACTAAAATCTTCCAAAATATTAACATTTGCAAGTTTAACGAGCTTCGTAACTTTTCTGTAATATAGCAAACAAAAATCTTACAAAAGACCAAATTTTACAATTTTAACAAACTTCGTGACTTTTATGTACTATAGCACACGAAAATCATCCAAAATACCAATGTAACCAAATTTAACGGATTTAGTGACTTTTCTGTAGTATAGCACACGAAAATTTTCCAAAATATTAAATTTGTATGTTTTACAAACTTCGTGACTTTTATGTAATATAGCACACGAAAATCTTCCAAAATTACAATGTAACCAAGTATAATGAACTTCGTGACTTTTATGTAGTATAGCTCACAAAAATCTTCTAAAATGTTAAAATTTTCAATTTAACGAACATCCTGACTTTTATGTAGTATATCACACGAAAATCATCTATAATACCAATGTAACCAAGTTTAATGAACTTCGTGACTTTTCGGTAGTATAGCACACGAAAATCTTCCAAAATATTTAAATTTGCAAATTTAACAAACTTCGTGACTTTTATGTAGTTAAATACACGAAAGTCTTGCAAAATACCAAATTTTGCAAGTTTCACAAACTTTGTGACTTTTATGTAGTATAGCACGCGAAAATCATCCAAAATACCAATGTAAACAAGTTTATCGAACTTTGTGACTTTTCTATAGTTTAGCACACGAAAATCTTCCAAAATATTAAAAGTTGCAAGTTTAACAAACTTCGTGACTTTTATGTAGTATAGCACACGAAAATCTTCCCAAAGACCAAATATTGCAAGTTTAACAAACTTCATAACTTTTATGAAGTATTGCACACGAAATTCTTCTAAAATAGCAGTGTATGCAAGTTTAACGAGCTTCGTGACTTTTATGTAGTATAGCACACAAAAATCTTCCAGAATATTTAAATTTGCATGTTGAACAAACATCGTGACTTTTATGTATTATGGCACACGAAAATCTTCCAAAATACCAATGTAACCAAGTTTAACGAACTTCGTGACTTTTATGTAGTATAGCACACAAAAATCTTCAAAAATATTAAAATTTGCAAGTGTAACGAACTTCGTGACTTTTATGTAGTATAGTAAACGAAAATCATCCAAAATATCAATATAACCATGTGTAACGAACTTTGTGACTTTTATGTAGTAAAGCACACGAAAATCTTCAAAAATACCAAATTTTGCAAGTTTAACAAACTTCGTGACTTTTATGTAATATAGCACACAAAAATCTTCCAAAATTACAATGTAACCAAGTTTAACGAACTTCGTGACTTTAATGTAGTATCGCTCACAAAAATCTTCCAAAATATTAAAATTTGCAAGTTTAACGAACTTCTAGACTTTTATGTAGTATATCACTCGAAAATCATCCAAACTACCAATGTAACCAAGTTTAACGAACTTCGTGACTTTTCTGTAGTATAGCACACGAAAATCTTCCAAAATATTAACATTTGCAAGTTTAACGAGCTTCGTAACTTTTCTGTAATATAGCAAACAAAAATCTTCCAAACGACCAAATTTTACAATTTTAACAAACTTCGTGACTTTTATGTACTATAGCACACGAAAATCATCCAAAATACCAATGTAACCAAATTTAACGGATTTAGTGACTTTTCTGTAGTATAGCACACGAAAATTTTCCAAAATATTAAATTTGTATGTTTTACAAACTTCGTGACTTTTATGTAATATAGCACACGAAAATCTTCCAAAATTACAATGTAACCAAGTATAACGAACTTCGTGACTTTTATGTAGTATAGCTCACAAAAATCTTCTAAAATGTTAAAATTTTCAATTTAACGAACATCCTGACTTTTATGTAGTATATCACACGAAAATCATCTATAATACCAATGTAACCAAGTTTAATGAACTTCGTGACTTTTCGGTAGTATAGCACACGAAAATCTTCCAAAATATTTAAATTTGCAAATTTAACAAACTTCGTGACTTTTATGTAGTTAAATACACGAAAGTCTTGCAAAATACCAAATTTTGCAAGTTTCACAAACTTTGTGACTTTTATGTAGTATAGCACGCGAAAATCATCCAAAATACCAATGTAAACAAGTTTATCGAACTTTGTGACTTTTCTATAGTTTAGCACACGAAAATCTTCCAAAATATTAAAAGTTGCAAGTTTAACAAACTTCGTGACTTTTATGTAGTATAGCACACGAAAATCTTCCCAAAGACCAAATATTGCAAGTTTAACAAACTTCATAACTTTTATGAAGTATTGCACACGAAATTCTTCTAAAATAGCAGTGTATGCAAGTTTAACGAGCTTCGTGACTTTTATGTAGTATAGCACACAAAAATCTTCCAGAATATTTAAATTTGCAAGTTGAACGAACTTCGTGACTTTTATGTATTATGGCACACGAAAATCTTCTAAAATACCAATGTAACCAAGTTTAACGAACTTCGTGACTTTTATGTAGTATAGCACACAAAAATCTTCAAAAATATTAAAATTTGCAAGTGTAACGAACTTCGTGACTTTTATGTAGTATAGTAAACGAAAATCATCCAAAATATCAATATAACCATGTGTAACGAACTTTGTGACTTTTATGTAGTAAAGCACACGAAAATCTTCAAAAATACCAAATTTTGCAAGTTTAACAAACTTCGTGACTTTTATGTAATATAGCACACAAATATCTTCCAAAATTACAATGTAACCAAGTTTAACGAACTTCTGACTTTAATGTAGTATCGCTCACAAAAATCTTCCAAAATATTAAAATTTGCAAGTTTAACGAACTTCTAGACTTTTATGTAGTATATCACTCGAAAATCATCCAAACTACCAATGTAACCAAGTTTAACGAACTTCGTGACTTTTCTGTAGTATAGCACACGAAAATCTTCCAAAATATTAACATTTGCAAGTTTAACGAGCTTCGTAACTTTTCTGTAATATAGCAAACAAAAATCTTCCAAAAGACCAAATTTTACAATTTTAACAAACTTCGTGACTTTTATGTACTATAGCACACGAAAATCATCCAAAATACCAATGTAACCAAATTTAACGGATTTAGTGACTTTTCTGTAGTATAGCACACGAAAATTTTCCAAAATATTAAATTTGTATGTTTTACAAACTTCGTGACTTTTATGTAATATAGCACACGAAAATCTTCCAAAATTACAATGTAACCAAGTATAACGAACTTCGTGACTTTTATGTAGTATAGCTCACAAAAATCTTCTAAAATGTTAAAATTTTCAATTTAACGAACATCCTGACTTTTATGTAGTATATCACACGAAAATCATCTATAATACCAATGTAACCAAGTTTAATGAACTTCGTGACTTTTCGGTAGTATAGCACACGAAAATCTTCCAAAATATTTAAATTTGCAAATTTAACAAACTTCGTGACTTTTATGTAGTTAAATACACGAAAGTCTTGCAAAATACCAAATTTTGCAAGTTTCACAAACTTTGTGACTTTTATGTAGTATAGCACGCGAAAATCATCCAAAATACCAATGTAAACAAGTTTATCGAACTTTGTGACTTTTCTATAGTTTAGCACACGAAAATCTTCCAAAATATTAAACGTTGCAAGTTTAACAAACTTCGTGACTTTTATGTAGTATAGCACACGAAAATCTTCCCAAAGACCAAATATTGCAAGTTTAACAAACTTCATAACTTTTATGAAGTATTGCACACGAAATTCTTCTAAAATAGCAGTGTATGCAAGTTTAACGAGCTTCGTGACTTTTATGTAGTATAGCACACAAAAATCTTCCAGAATATTTAAATTTGCAAGTTGAACGAACTTCGTGACTTTTATGTATTATGGCACACGAAAATCTTCCAAAATACCAATGTAACCAAGTTTAACGAACTTCGTGACTTTTATGTAGTATAGCACACAAAAATCTTCAAAAATATTAAAATTTGCAAGTGTAACGAACTTCGTGACTTTTATGTAGTATAGTAAACGAAAATCATCCAAAATATCAATATAACCATGTGTAACGAACTTTGTGACTTTTATGTAGTAAAGCACACGAAAATCTTCAAAAATACCAAATTTTGCAAGTTTAACAAACTTCGTGACTTTTATGTAATATAGCACACAAAAATCTTCCAAAATTACAATGTAACCAAGTTTAACGAACTTCGTGACTTTAATGTAGTATCGCTCACAAAAATCTTCCAAAATATTAAAATTTGCAAGTTTAACGAACTTCTAGACTTTTATGTAGTATATCACTCAAAAATCATCCAAACTACCAATGTAACCAAGTTTAACGAACTTCATGAATTTTCTGTAGTATAGCACACTAAAATCTTCCAAAATATTAACATTTGCAAGTTTAACGAGCTTCGTAACTTTTCTGTAATATAGCAAACAAAAATCTTACAAAAGACCAAATTTTACAATTTTAACAAACTTCGTGACTTTTATGTAGTATAGCTCACAAAAATTTTCCAAAATATTAAAATTTTCAATTTAACGAACTTCGTGACTTTTATGTAGTATATCACTCGAAAATCATCCAAACTACCAATGTAACCAAGTTTAACGAGCTTCGTGACTTTTCTGTAGTATAGCACATGAAAATCTTCCAAAATATTTAATTTTGCAAATTTAACAAACTTCGTGACTTTTATGTAGTTAAATACACGAAAATCTTGCAAAATACCAAATTTTGCAAGTTTAAAAAACATCGTGACTTTTATGTAGTATAGCACACGAAAATCATCCAAAATACAAAGGAAACAAGTTTAACGAACTTCGTGACTTTTCTATAGTTTAGCACACGAGAATCTTCCAAATATTAAAAGTTGCAAGTTTATCAAACTTCGTGACTTTGATGTAGTATAGCACACGAAAATCTTTCCAAAGACCAAATTTTGCAAGTTTAACAAACTTTGTGACTTTTATGAAGTATAGCATACAAAATTCTTCCAAAATAACAGTGTATGCAAGTTTAACGAGCTTCAAGACTTTTATGTAGTATAGCACACGAAAATCTTCCAGAATATTTAAATTTGCAAGTTGAACGAACTTCGTGACTTTTATGTATTATGGCACACGAAAATCTTCCAAAATACCAATGTAACCAAGTTTAACGAACTTCGTGACTTTTATGTAGGATAGCACACAAAAATCTTCAAAAATATTAAAATTTACAAGTTTAACGAACTTCGTGACTTTTATGTAGTATAGTAAACGAAAATCATCCAAAATATCAATATAACCATGTGTAACGAACTTCGTGACTTTTATGTAGTAAAGCACACAAAAATCTTCAAAAATACCAAATTTTGCAAGTTTAACAAACTTCGTGAATTTTATGTAATATAGCACACGAAAATCTTCCAAAATTACAACGTAACCAAGTTTAACGAACTTCGTGACTTTTATGTAGTATCGCTCACAAAAGTCTTCCAAAATATTAAAATTTGCAAGTTTAACGAACTTCTAGACTTTTATGTAGTATATCACTCGAAAATCACCCAACCTACCAATGTAACCAAGTTTAACGAACTTCGTGACTTTTCGCAGTATAGCACACGAAAATCTTCCAAAATATTAACATTTGCAAGTTTGTCGAGCTTCGTAACTTTTCTGTAATATAGCAAACAAAAATCTTACAAAAGACAAAATTTTACAATTTTAAAAAACTTCATGAATTTTATGTACTATTGTCATACCCTAATTTTTGACCCCCCCTGAGATGACATATCTTCAGGATTTTCATCAAGTCAGAGTAAGTACCTAGAGCAGTCTGACATTCAATCGAGGGTGTTCAAAGACAGGAAAACTCAGGCAAAGGATCAATCAATAGGAGGATTAGTCTCTAATACAATCATAAGACTCAAGAGCTTCATTATTTCACCTATGATTGATTAGGCACCCAGTCATATAAGTACAAAATTACTCAGATCCACAAACTAGGGTTTTGAGCCTTATCAAGGACTAAAATCAGGGATCACCTTTGGGAAACCATAAAAAGCCCTAGGGGATCATTCAAAGACATCAATCATCTTCAAATAACTCATATGACAAGATCCAATGGACATCACACCTCATTTCAAAGTCTACAGTCATTATTTTCATCTGGTCGACAATTAGGGTTTTTGACCTAATTCACCAGGATAGTTGACTTTTAATCAGGGCATGAATCCAAAACTCAAGACATGATTCAAGAATCTCTACTACCTCAATATAATCCATTTACATCATTCATTTGAGGAAAAGATCTTGATTCTACACAAAAGTCCAAAATCTCACCTTATTTGGAAAAAGTCAACTGTATAGGATCACCATTGACTTTTGAGATCTTTGGTCAAAAAATGACTTTCAAGGATCAATATCATCAATATATGGATGGTAAAGTCATTTGACCAAAGAAATTCAAAGAAATTCATCAAGGAGCAAAAAGTCGGGAATTAGGGTTTTTTAAGGCATGGTGAGAACTCAAAATTTCACCTACACAACTCAAAAAACTTCCAACATGAAAGTTGTAGATCTTGCAAAATAAAACAACATCTTACAAAGGAACTTTTTTCAAAAGATCAATCATTTAAGAGTTTTAGAAGTTTTGGAGTTTTAGGTCATAAACACTTAGAAATTTTTCTAAGTGTTTTAACCTAGTTTTCTTCCAACTTTGGCCTCATTTTTCACAAATTTGCCAAAGGATTTTGAAGAAACTCCAAACTAATGATTTGAAGTAGATGTTTAGGGCTTTCCAAATTGTGTTCAACCTTCTCCAAATTCATTTTGAGCTAAGAGTTATGCTTGTTCAAAGTTGGCCTCATGAAGTGAAATTATAGGTCATGCATCATTTTTGAACTTTGAAATTTTGTGCACATGACCTCAAATATGGATGCTACACGACCCATAACACATCTGAAAACATGCCATGCATTCATTTTCACCATGCCATGATAATTGAGGAAGATTCCTAAAACAAGAACATGTGATTATGTAATGATTACATTTGTGAATTTATGGCAAATTGATGAATCACCCAAGGAATCTTCTCACCAACCAATTAGAGCTCACTTTGCATCTGAAATGTTCCCTAAGATCAGATAGAATCAACGGATGGGGGAGCTGGCTCGAAAATGCAATGATCACACTTGGATATTCTTTGAAATTTCTTCATGGCTAAGAAACCAAACTTGCTTCACTAAGCAAGCTCACTCTCTCAATCAGTACTGAGTCATTTGCCTATAAATAGGAGAGCATACTTCAGTAGAAAAACACACCAAAGCAACCATATTCCTTGCTTTCTCTTTCTCTTCTCATGCTTATTGTTTTTCAAAGTTCTTTGGCAAGAAGAATCGATTTCTTCAAACCAGAGCTTATCTTTGGAAAGTAAGCATTCTAACATCTCAAGGGAGGTCATTTGAGGTGATCCAAGAACCTGGATCATTTCTGCAAGTGGAGGAACACCATTGTTGCTCTCACTTTGGAGCAGTTGCAGTTGGAGGTCCATAGTGCAATTCAGAAGGTTTCCAATCAAGCTAAGCATCTAGGCACGTTCCATAGGAGGTAGTGAAGCTGTTCAGATGGCTGCAGCTCATCTGTAACTCAAGAATCATCACCCTCCATGTTCACTTGAAGCTGAAATCGAGGGAGGTCCATAGAGTAATTCAGGAAGATTGAGGTTACTAAAAGCATTCAGTTAGCATCACTGAGTCACAAGGAAGCTTTTGGGATCATTCATACAAGCTCAGTTGCTCTCTATCATCCTCACGACTTCCATTTTCAGAGGTAAGTTTCTGAACCTCATCTCTTTAATTTAAGCATTCTTTAAGAAATAGCTCGATTCTATCTTGTTCAGCATCATCAGAGGATTGAAAACCCTCTATCATCATTCATTTATCTTTCAGCATAGCCATTTAATTTGATTTTTAAGTTTTAGGGTTCTTCACGATTTCTGGTAAATTAGTTAGATATAGTTGATATAAATCTATGATAGTTACATATTTAGAATCGTGAGTGAATTTAGAGCAAGTTTGGTCTTTACATCTTTGCAAATGGTTGAGAAATGAGCAAGTTCATAAATTTGAAATTTGAGAGCTTGAGGTTGAAGACGAAGATGGTGGTGGCGCGCAATTTTCAAACTCAGGTCTAAGTTTATTTTATTTTGATTGATACCTGTTTCATTAACGACTAAAACGTGATAGCCCAGTGGTAAAGAGTGTTTGAGTGTTGCGCGTGCCCAAGGTCTGGGGTTCGAATCCCCCTCGCCCCAGACCTTTTGATTTTATTTCTTTTTTCACTTCTATGCATTTGAGTAATATATGAATTGCAATGGAACCATGCATATGACACCAAGCGCGCGTTGGCTCAGTGGTGTTGTTTTGGGCTGGTAATTC
This sequence comes from Vicia villosa, assembly GCF_029867415.1. NCBI lineage: Eukaryota > Viridiplantae > Streptophyta > Magnoliopsida > Fabales > Fabaceae > Vicia > Vicia villosa. The sequence goes on along the minus strand of NW_026705889.1, from coordinate 338,776 downwards.
AAAGGGCGTGGGTTCAAACCTGGTTGGTGACAAAACCCTATTTTTTACCACTTTTTCCCATTTAATTTCTTCACAACTTTAACCAATTATTTAACCTATCAAATTAATTTATTTTCACTTCATTTTTCACACACTTGTCATTTAATATATCTATTTTGTGAATAATAAAAAAAAATCATAAAAATATTATTTATTTCATATATTTTTATTAGGTTTAAAATAGTATGTTTTAAGTGTTTTTTTCTTAAATACTTTAAATATATATTCACTTTGTTTTAACCTAATCATTTTGTAAATAAGGTTTATGATAAAACCCTGTTTGTTTAGGTTTTAATTAGGCATAGATCTTCATCTTTACCTTAATTAAGTTGACTTTTGTCAATTTTCAAAACTGTTTTCAATCTCCGAATAAGTCAAATGATTAGGGTTTTCAAACAACAAAACCTTGTATCATTCTAAATCATTTTCCAACTGTTTTTATAACCAGTACTGTAAAGTACTGGGCCTCTAATAGAGTGTAAGTCCCAAAAACCTTCTCTTCTTAGCTTGTTTTCAAAACTGTATTTTCAAAATCTTCTTTCTGTTTTCAAAACATTCTTCTGGTATTTGAAGGGCATTATTCCCGGTGAAACTCTTCAGATACCTATGTGACCTTTGTCCATCTTCACTTCTTCTGTTTTCAAAAACCATTAACTGTTTATCATATATATATTCAACTGTTATCAACAAAACAACAAAAATTACTGTTGAGGCTCTGTACATACTTCTCCAAAGGCCTCCACTCCATCCAGGTTAGGCTTTACAAGCTTTCAATTTACAGTCTTTATTTAAATTACTGTCAAATATAAACTGTGCATATATTAGTTTAGAACTACGTTTGAGTATAAACCCTAGGACAGTTAAACTATATATATATATATATATATATATATATATTATAGGAATATGGCCTAGGATTGAGAATGTCTTCCCGGTGAAGGCTCTTTCCTAATTAGAGATTTGTAGTTCAAACCCCCAAGATGAATTATTCCCGGTGAAACATCTTGGTAAAAACCTTAGAATCCAAATAATAGGACACATCCACCCAAAGAGGAATTATTCCCGGTGAAACCTCTTACCCATTTGCTTAGAGCCAAAATAAGTTCAAAACTACATAGCTTTCTCTTGTGCTATAACAAGGACCCTCGATTAGCCTCCTCTTGGGCTTTGTACAAGGACCCACAGGCTTCTTAAAAGCATTTCCAGCTTCCTCTTGAGCTTGTATACAAGGACCCATCAGGTTTCTTATAAACATAGGAACAGGTCTTTAGTCACCTTTTAGCCTACCCTGGTGAGTTTCTTCCAATTTAAACCAGACTTTAAACAAGCTAAGTTTGTCTCAATTTTGCATTGAGTACACCTTTTGGAATGAGAGACATGGACAGTCTCTGTCACCCTTATCTTCATCAATCTTCCTTAGCAGAGTCTAGGATCTATGTTTATTTTCTCCTCAGCATGAGTCAGCCTTCATCTTGGGCTTTAAACAAGAAGTCTCCACTAGATAATCTTTCTGCCAATCATTTCAATAAAAATCCCTGGAAAGGGTTAGCCTCCAAATCAATCAATCATTTCAATAAAATTCCCTGGAAAGGGTTAGCTTCCACACATTCCTTCATGTTAATAAAAAATCCCTGGAAAGGGTTAGCCTCCAAAGTCAATTAATAAATAAATAAAGATTCATTTCTCCTAGGAGATAATTTCCCCAAAAAAGTCAAAACCCCTGGAAAGGGTCAGCCTCCAAAAACATGATAAAGTCAGTCTTTTACCAAATAATTTCTCCAGCTGAGTCAAAATCCCTGGAAAGGGTTAGCTTCCAAAGAAAAACAGTCTTTCAATAAATAAAATCTCCTCAATAAAGTCAAAACCAACAAAAACAGTTAGCCTTAACCTTGGGCTTCATACAAGGCACCAAACAATAAAACTCCCTTGTCAAAAAGTATGCCACAACCTTGGGCTTTGTACAAGGCAGAAAATAGTGTTTTCCCTAGCTAAAGTCAGCCACAACCTTGGGCTTTGTACAAGGCACACAAAATAGAGTCATAGTCTCAAAAATTCAGTTATCCTCAGCAGTTAGCCACAACCTTGGGCTTTGTACAAGGCACACAAATAGAGTCTCCCTAATTAGAGTCAGCCTCAATTCTGGGCTTTGTACAGAACACCAAATAAAAATCCATCAAATAAACACTCTCCAATTAGAGTCAGCCTCAATTCTGGGCTTTGTACAGAACACCAAAAACTCCTTAGTTTAAATTCTCCCCAGTAGAGTTATTATTTCAATAAGTTAATAAAATCAATCAAAAAGCCTCAAGCTTGGGCCTCATACAAGCCAGCTAAAGTCAAATCTTTTATACAGTAGATAGACATAGCTTATCTCTATAGAGAGATATTTTTACTACTCTACCACATTCAAACAAACAAACATTTCAATTTCAATTTTAATCAAGTCTCCCATTTAGGATTTTGAAAGGCATGAGCTGGTAGTAAAACCCAGACATGTGGTAACTTTCCCTAATTTGGATGAGCATCTTTCTTTCATTTAAGAGGCATTTGACTGGTATACTTGCACATACACAAGTAAGGTCCCCCTCTTGAATGAAATGAATTCAGTTATTCTGTCACTCCTTTAAATGTTTGTGGTAGAATAGTACTAATACCTCTCTGTAAAGATGATTTCATGTCTCTTTACTGTAAACAGAGATTTAATTCAAAGCTTCAACCTTGAGCTTTAAGCAAGGCACCAAAAATAATTAATTTCCCTAGTTAGTTCCCCAAACTACATTAAGCTCTGACTTCCACTAGGGATATGTAGGCATGAGGTTCACAAGGAATCTCAGCGAGCTAATAAAATACCAAAAATAGTCAGTTTGTCTGTCTGTCTGTCTTTCTTTAATCAATTCATTTCCTTCTCCTAATACAAAGGAGAAACTTTCCCAATCATTAGCAATAAACACAAACACAATGACACAGAGAAGGTTCCTGTAGAGTACTACAGATATGTAGGGTGTTTAAACACTTCCCTATGTATAACCGACCCCCCGGACTCCAGAATTTCTAGTCTAGGTGAAATCCCCACACTTAGCAAACTCCTAGGGTTTAGTTGAGATCTTTTTTTCCCTTTCCTACTCGTAGGACCAATAAGAAAGTTCGTGTGATATCGTAGGAAGAACTGAAACAAAATTCATCCCACCACGGGCGCATTCTCCTTCCAAATTTCGCGTGAAGGGTCTAGCGTGCCGTCCTCCCAAGTGAAACGGGGAGGTAAAGAAAACGACACCACAACTATAGCACACGAAAATCATCCAAAATACCAATGTAACCAAGTTTAACGGATTTTAATGACTTTTCTGTAGTATAGCACACGAAAATTTTCCAAAATATTAAAATTTGTAAATTTTACAAACTTCGTGACTTTTATGTAGTATAGCACACGAAAATCTTCCAAATGACCAAATTTTACAAGTTTTACAAACTTCGTGACTTTTATGTATTATAGCACACGAAAATCTTCCAAAATTACAATGTAACCAAGTTTAACGAAGTTCGTGACTTTTATGTAGTATAGCTCACAAAAATCTTCAAAAATATGAAAATTTTCAATTTAACAAACTTAGTGACTTTTATGTAGTATATCACTCGAAAATCATCCAAACTACCAATGTAACCAAAATATTAACATTTGCAAGTTTAACGAGCTTCGTGACTTTTATGTAGTTAAATACCCGAAAATCTTGCAAAATACCAAATTTTGCAAGTTTAACATACTTCGTGACTTTTATGTAGTATAGCACACGAAAATCATCCAAAATACCAAAGTAAACAAGTTTAACGAACTTCTTGACTTCTCTATAGTTTAGCAGACGAAAATCTTCCAAAATATTAAAAGATGCAAGTTTAACAAACTTCGTGACTTTGATGTAGTACAGCACACGAAAATCTTTCCAAAGACCAAATTTTGCAAGTTTAACAAACTTCGTGACTTTTATGAAGTATAGCATACGAAATTCTTCAAAAATAACAGTGTATGCAAGTTTAACGAGCTTCGTGACTTTTATGTAGTACAGCACACGAAAATCTTCCAGAATATGTAAATTTGCAAGTTGAACGAACTTCGTGACTTTTATGTATTATGGCACACGAAAATCTTCCAAAATACCAATGTAACCAAATTTAACGAACTTCGTGACTTTTATGTAGTATAGCACACAAAAATCTTCAAAAATATTAAAATTTGCAAGTTTACGAACTTCGTGACTTTTATGTAGTATAGTAAACGAAAATCATCCAAAATATCAATATAACCATGTGTAACGAACTTCGTGACTTTTATGTAGTAAAGCACACGAAAATCGTCAAAAATACCAAATTATGCAAGTTTAACAAACTTCATGAATTTTATGTAATATAGAACACGAAAATCTTCCAAAATTACAATGTAACCAAGTTTAACGAACTTCGTGACTTTTATGTAGTATCGCTCACAAAAATCTTCCAAAATATTAAAATTTGCAAGTTTAACGAACTTCTAGACTTTTATGTAGTATATCACTCGAAAATCATCCAACCTACCAATGTAACCAAGTTTAACGAACTTCGTGACTTTTCGTAGTATAGCACACGAAAATCTTACAAAATATTAACATTTGCAAGTTTATCGAGCTTCGTAACTTTTCTGTAATATAGCAAACAAAAATCTTACAAAAGACCAAATTTTACAATTTTAAAAAACTTCATGACTTTTATGTACTATAGCACACGAAAATCATCCAAAATACCAATGTAACCAAGTTTAACGGATTTAATGACTTTTCTGTAGTATAGCACACGAAAATTTTCCAAAATTTTAAAATTTGTAAATTTTACAAACTTCGTGACTTTTATGTAGTATAGCACACGAAAATCTTCCAAATGACCAAATTTTGCAAGTTTTACAAACTTCGTGACTTTTATGTATTATAGCACACGAAAATCTTCCAAAGTTACAATGTAACCAAGTTTAACGAAGTTCGTGACTTTTATGTAGTATAGCTCACAAAAATTTTCCAAAATATTAAAATTTTCAATTTAACGAACTTCGTGACTTTTATGTAGTATATCACTCGAAAATCATCCAAACTACCAATGTAACCAAGTTTAACGAACTTCGTGACTTTTCTGTAGTATAGCACACGAAAATCTTCCAAAATATTTAAATTTGCAAATTTAACAAACTTCGTGACTTTTATGTAGTTAAATACACGAAAATCTTGCAAAATACCAAATTTTGCAAGTTTAAAAAACATCGTGACTTTTATGTAGTATAGCACACGAAAATCATCCAAAATACCAAGGAAACAAGTTTAACGAACTTCGTGACTTTTCTATAGTTTAGCACACGAGAATCTTCCAAAATATTAAAAGTTGCAAGTTTATCAAACTTCGTGACTTTGATGTAGTATAGCACACGAAAATCTTTCCAAAGACCAAATTTTGCAAGTTTATCAAACTTCGTGACTTTTATGTAGTATAGTAAACGAAAATCATCCAAAATATCAATATAACCATGTGTAACGAACTTCGTGACTTTTATGTAGTAAAGCACACGAAATTCTTCAAAAATACCAAATTTTGCAAGTTTAACAAACTTCGTGACTTTTATGTAATATAGCACACGAAAATCTTCCAAAATTACAATGTAACCAAGTTTAACGAACTTCGTGACTTTTATGTAGTATCGCTCACAAAAATCTTCCAAAATATTAAAATTTGCAAGTTTAACGAACTTCTAGACTTTTATGTAGTATATCACTCGAAAATCATCCAAACTACCAATGTAACCAAGTTTAACGAACTACGTGACTTTTCTGTAGTATAGCACACGAAAATCTTCCAAAATATTAACATTAGCAAGTTTAACGAGCTTCGTAACTTTTCTGTAATATAGCAAACAAAAGTCTTCCAGAAGACCAAAATTTACAATTTTAACAAACTTTGTGACTTTTATGTACTATAGCACACAAAAATCATCCAAAATACCAATGTAACCAAATTTTGCAAGTTTAACAAACTTCGTGACTTTTATGTAATATAGCACACGAAAATCTTCCAAAATTACAATGTAATCAAGTTTAACGAACTTCGTGACATTAATGTAGTATGGCTCACAAAAATCTTCTGAAATATTAAAATTTTCATTTTAACGAACTTCGTGACTTTTATGTAGTATATCACACGAAAATCATCAAAAATACCAATGTAACCAAGTTTAACGAACTTCGTGACTTTTCTGTAGTATAGCACACGAAAATCTTCCAAAATATTTAAATTTGCAAATTTAACAAACTTCGTGACTTTTATGTAGTTAAATACACGAAAATCTTGCAAAATACCAAATTTTGCAAGTTTAACATACTTCGTGACTTTTATGTAGTATAGCACACGAAAATCATCCAAAATACCAAAGTAAACAAGTTTAACGAACTTCTTGACTTCTCTATAGTTTAGCAGACGAAAATCTTCCAAAATATTAAAAGATGCAAGTTTAACAAACTTCGTGACTTTTATGTAGTATAGCACACGAAAATCTTCCCAAAGACCAAATTTTGCAAGTTTAACAAACTTCATGACTTTTATGAAGTATAGCATACGAAAATCTTCAAAAATAACAGTGTATGCAAGTTTAACGAGCTTCGTGACTTTTATGTAGTACAGCACACGAAAATCTTCCAAATTATTTAAATTTGCAAGTTGAACAAACTTCGTGACTTTTATGTATTATGGCACACGAAAATCTTCCAAAATACCAATGTAACCAAGTTTAACGAACTTCGTGACTTTTATGTAGTATAGCACACAAAAATCTTCAAAAATATTAAAATTTGCAAGTTTAACGAACTTCGTGACTTTTATGTAGTATAGTAAACGAAAATCATCCAAAATATCAATATAACCATGTGTAACGAACTTCGTGACTTTTATGTAGTAAAGCACACGAAAATCGTCAAAAATACCAAATTTTGCAAGTTTAACAAACTTCGTGACTTTTATGTAATAAAGAACACGAAAATCTTCCAAAATTACAATGTAACCAAGTTTAACGAACTTCGTGACTTTTATGTAGTATCGCTCACAAAAATCTTCCAAAATATTAAAATTTGCAAGTTTAACGAACTTCTAGACTTTTATGTTGTATATCACTCGAAAATCATCCAACCTACCAATGTAACCAAGTTTAACGAACTTCGTGACTTTTCGTAGTATAGCACACGAAAATCTTACAAAATATTAACATTTGCAAGTTTATCGAGCTTCGTAACTTTTCTGTAATATAGCAAACAAAAATCTTACAAAAGACCAAATTTTACAATTTTAAAATACTTCATGACTTTTATGTACTATCGCACACGAAAATCATCCAAAATACCAATGTAACCAAGTTTAACGGATTTAATGACTTTTCTGTAGTATAGCACACGAAAATTTTCCAAAATTTTAAAATTTGTAAATTTTACAAACTTCGTGACTTTTATGTAGTATAGCACACGAAAATCTTCCAAATGACCAAATTTTGCAAGTTTTACAAACTTCGTGACTTTTATGTATTATAGCACACGAAAATCTTCCAAAGTTACAATGTAACCAAGTTTAACGAAGTTCGTGACTTTTATGTAGTATAGCTCACAAAAATTTTCCAAAATATTAAAATTTTCAATTTAACGAACTTCGTGACTTTTATGTAGTATATCACTCGAAAATCATCCAAACTACCAATGTAACCAAGTTTAACGAACTTCGTGACTTTTCTGTAGTATAGCACACGAAAATCTTCCAAAATATTTAAATTTGCAAATTTAACAAACTTCGTGACTTTTATGTAGTTAAATACACGAAAATCTTGCAAAATACCAAATTTTGCAAGTTTAAAAAACATCGTGACTTTTATGTAGTATAGCACACGAAAATCATCCAAAATACCAAGGAAACAAGTTTAACGAACTTCGTGACTTTTCTATAGTTTAGCACACGAGAATCTTCCAAAATATTAAAAGTTGCAAGTTTATCAAACTTCGTGACTTTGATGTAGTATAGCACACGAAAATCTTTCCAAAGACCAAATTTTGCAAGTTTAACAAACTTTGTGACTTTTATGAAGTATAGCATACGAAATTCTTCCAAAATAACAGTGTATGCAAGTTTAACGAGCTTCAAGACTTTTATGTAGTATAGCACACGAAAATCTTCCAGAATATTTAAATTTGCAAGTTGAACGAACTTCGTGACTTTTATGTATTATGGCACACGAAAATCTTCCAAAATACCAATGTAACCAAGTTTAACGAACTTCGTGACTTTTATGTAGTATAGCACACAAAAATCTTCAAAAATATTAAAACTTACAAGTTTAACGAACTTCGTGACTTTTATGTAGTATAGTAAACGAAAATCATCCAAAATATCAATATAACCATGTGTAACGAACTTCGTGACTTTTATGTAGTAAAGCACACGAAAATCTTCAAAAATACCAAATTTTGCAAGTTTAACAAACTTCGTGACTTTTATGTAATATAGCACACGAAAATCTTCCAAAATTACAATGTAACCAAGTTTAACGAACTTCGTGACTTTTATGTAGTATCGCTCACAAAAATCTTCCAAAATATTAAAATTTGCAAGTTTAACGAACTTCTAGACTTTTATGTAGTATATCACTCGAAAATCATCCAAACTACCAATGTAACCAAGTTTAACGAACTACGTGACTTTTCTGTAGTATAGCACACGAAAATCTTCCAAAATATTAACATTAGCAAGTTTAACGAGCTTCGTAACTTTTCTGTAATATAGCAAACAAAAGTCTTCCAGAAGACCAAAATTTACAATTTTAACAAACTTTGTGACTTTTATGTACTATAGCACACAAAAATCATCCAAAATACCAATGTAACCAAATTTTGCAAGTTTAACAAACTTCGTGACTTTTATGTAATATAGCACACGAAAATCTTCCAAAATTACAATGTAATCAAGTTTAACGAACTTCGTGACATTAATGTAGTATGGCTCACAAAAATCTTCTGAAATATTAAAATTTTCATTTTAACGAACTTCGTGACTTTTATGTAGTATATCACACGAAAATCATCAAAAATACCAATGTAACCAAGTTTAACGAACTTCGTGACTTTTCTGTAGTATAGCACACGAAAATCTTCCAAAATATTTAAATTTGCAAATTTAACAAACTTCGTGACTTTTATGTAGTTAAATACACGAAAATCTTGCAAAATACCAAATTTTGCAAGTTTAACATACTTCGTGACTTTTATGTAGTATAGCACACGAAAATCATCCAAAATACCAAAGTAAACAAGTTTAACGAACTTCTTGACTTCTCTATAGTTTAGCAGACGAAAATCTTCCAAAATATTAAAAGATGCAAGTTTAACAAACTTCGTGACTTTTATGTAGTATAGCACACGAAAATCTTCCCAAAGACCAAATTTTGCAAGTTTAACAAACTTCATGACTTTTATGAAGTATAGCATACGAAAATCTTCAAAAATAACAGTGTATGCAAGTTTAACGAGCTTCGTGACTTTTATGTAGTACAGCACACGAAAATCTTCCAAAATATTTAAATTTGCAAGTTGAACAAACTTCGTGACTTTTATGTATTATGGCACACGAAAATCTTCCAAAATACCAATGTAACCAAGTTTAACGAACTTCGTGACTTTTATGTAGTATAGCACACAAAAATCTTCAAAAATATTAAAATTTGCAAGTTTAACGAACTTCGTGACTTTTATGTAGTATAGTAAACGAAAATCATCCAAAATATCAATATAACCATGTGTAACGAACTTCGTGACTTTTATGTAGTAAAGCACACGAAAATCGTCAAAAATACCAAATTTTGCAAGTTTAACAAACTTCGTGACTTTTATGTAATAAAGAACACGAAAATCTTCCAAAATTACAATGTAACCAAGTTTAACGAACTTCGTGACTTTTATGTAGTATCGCTCACAAAAATCTTCTAAAATATTAAAATTTGCAAGTTTAACGAACTTCTAGACTTTTATGTAGTATATCACTCGAAAATCATCCAAACTACCAATGTAACCAAGTTTAACGAACTTCGTGACTTTTCTCTAGTATAGCACACGAAAATCTTCCAAAATATTAACATTTGCAAGTTAAACGAGCTTCGTAACTTTTCTGTAATAAGGCAAACAAAAATCTTCCAAAACACCAAATTTTACTATTTTAACAAACTTCGTGAATTTTATGTACTATATAGCACACGAAAATCATCCAAAATACCAATGTAACCAAATTTAACGGATTTAGTGACTTTTCTGTAGTATAGCCACGAAAATTTTCCAAAATATTAAAATTTGTAAGTTTTATAAACTTCGTGACTTTTATGTAGTATAGCACACGAAAATCATCCAAATGATCAAATTTTGCAAGTTTAACGAACTTCGTGACTTTTATATAGTATAGCACACGAAAATCATCCAAAATATCAAAATACCTAGGTTTCTCGAACTTCGTGACTTTTCTGTAGTATAGCACACGAAAATTCTTCCAAAATATTAAAATTTGCAAGTTTGACAAACTTCGTGAATTTTATGTAGTATAGCACACGAAAATCTTCAAAAAGACCAAATTTTGCAAGTTTAAGAAACTTCATGACTTTTATGTAGTATAGCACACGAAAATCTTCCAAAATTACAATGTAACCAAGTTAAACAAGCTTCGTGACTTTCATGTAGTATAGCTAACGAAAATCTTAAATATTAAAAATTTTAATTTAACGAACTTCGTGACTTTTATGTAGTATATCACACGAAAATCATCCAAAATACCAAGGTAACCTAGTTTAACGAACTTCGTGACGTTTCTGTAGTATAGCACACGAAAATCTTCCAAAATATTAAAATTTGCAAATTTAACAAACTTCGTGACTTTTATGTAGTAAAGTACACGAAAATCTTGCAAAATACCAAATTTTGCAAGTTTAACAAACTCCGTGACTTTTATGTAGTATAGCAAACGAAATATCATCCAAAATACCAATGTAAACAAGTTTAACGAACTTCGTGACTTTTCTATAGTATAGCACACGAAAATCTTCCAAAATATCAAAATTTGCAAGTTTAACAAACTTCGTGACTTTTATGTAGTATAGCACACGAAAATCTTTCAAAAGACCAAACTTTGCAAGTCTTACAAACTTCGTGACTTTTATGTAGTATATCATACAAAAATCTTCCAAAATACCAGTGTATGCAAGTCTAACACACTTCGTGACTTTTATGTTGTATAGCACACGAAAATCTTCTTGAATATTAAAATTTGCAAGTTGAACGAACTTCGTGACTTTTATGTAGTATGGCACACGAAAATCTTCCAGAATACCAATGTAACCAAGTTTAACGATCTTCGTCACTTTTATGTAGTATAACACACAAAAATCTTCCAAAATATTAAAATTTGCAAGTTTAACGAACTTCGTGACTTCTATGTAATATAGTACACGAAAATCATCCAAAATATCAATATAACCAAGTTTAACGAAATTCGTGACTTTTGTGTAGTATTGCACACAAAAATCTTCCAAAATATTAAAATTTGCAAGTTTGACGAACTTCGTGACTTTTATGTAGTATAGCACACAAAAATCTTCAAAAAGACCAAATTTTGCAAGTTTAACAAACTTCGTGACTTTTATGTAATATAGCACACGAAAATCTTCCAAAATTACAATGTAACCAAGTTTAACGAACTACGTGACTTTTATGTAGTATAGCTCACGAAAATCTTCCAAAATATTTAAATTTGCAAATTTAACAAACTTCGTGACTTTTATGTAGTAAAGTACACGAAAATCTTGCAAAATACTAAATTTTGCAACTTTAACAAACTTCGTGACTTTTATGTAGTATAGCACACGAAAATCATCCAAAATACCAATGTAAACAAGTTTAACGAACTTCGTGACTTTTCTATAGTATAGCACACGAGAATATTCCAAAATATTAAAAGTTGCAAGTTTAACAAACTTCGTGACTTTTATGTAGTATAGCATACGAAAATCTTCCAAAAGACTAAATTTTGTAAGTTTAACAAACTTCGTGACTTTTATGTAGTATAGCACACTAAAATCTTCCAAAATACCAATGTATGCCAGTTTAATTAACTTCGTGAATTTTATGTAGTATAGCATGTAACACCCTTCTAATAACCCGTATAAATGTTTAACAATAATCAGAGTAAAACATGAAAAGGGCATTACAACTTCCATATAATTAAAACAATACTCATGTCATGCCATAAAAAAGAACGTTAAACCAAAATTATTCAGATTATCATGTTAACACAGCGGAAATATCTTTAACATCTGAATAACACAACAACCAAATCATAGACTTAAAACACCACCATAATTAAAACATCCAATAAGAGAGTTTTATAAGTAACTCTAAACAACATCCCCGGTGTTACACGACCAGAGCATGACACGGACCCAACCGACTCTAACGAATTACTTGACGAGCTAATCCTCACCAAGTACAAAAGCTACTCCTCAATCTGAAAAATAACAACAGTAAGGGTGAGTCTCATTCACATTTAACCAATGTTATAAGATATAGATAATAAAACATCAATCACATATTATTCACCCAATTACAGTTACGATCAGATTCACAACCACCCAATTAATAACAACCAATACACAATCACACGTATAATAACATTGGACAATCTTCCATTTATGTTATAATAACACAAGTAACCTAATGCAATGCAACTATATGCATGTGGTACCAAAATCTGGGATAACCCATCTCACCGATCCACCATCGTCAAGGATGCGGCGACACCCACTCACTAATTTCACACAATGGGAATTAGCTACCACTGATCCACCATCGTTAAGGATCAGCCACATAATGATTATGAAATGCATGTATCAACCATAACATGCTCATCATCCACATTAACAAACCTAATCTCATAATCATCAACCAATACAATAATCAATAGCCACACACAGTTATGCTATTGCTCAACCATAATAAAATACATATTTTATATCAACAATATATGTATAACAAACACAACATCATAACAGGTAAAATATTCATTAATGTATCTGTACGCATAAACCACCACAACCAAATAAAATCGAGTGTTTTAAAATAATTTCGAATCACGAATCCAAAACACTATTTTATTATGTAAATTATTTGATTAGCTTTACTATGCTCAAAACGGCACTAAAATCTGATTTACGGTTTAAAAGTTAGGAGTTTTCAAAGTTAAGAAAAATTTAGAAAAACTTACGTAGAACCCGGTTCCTCCCTACGTGGGAACCGGTTCCTGAAATTCTTCAGAAACTCCTCTCTGGTTTTTACTACTAGGAACCAGGTTGTACCTACATGGGAACCGGTTCCTGCTGAACAAAAATCCTTCGCTTCTGGTTTCTACTACGGGAACCCGGTTCCTCCCACCTGGGAACCAATTCCGACGCTGCTGTAGCAGAAAAACCCATTTTTCCAACACCATATAAACCCGAATCCACACCAATTCGCACCCAAATGTATTATAACACCAAAACAGCAACCACAAACACAAATTAACAAATTTATAACACATTTCAACCATCCAATTCACACCATACATGATCAATACAACATTATTACTCAATTCTCCTAAAACCTAACATTTCTACAACCTAAGCATAACTCAATTGACATAAACAACATGTTCAATTCCATCCTACTACCTATAATCCCATAATAGAAGATAAATGGAAGAGTCCCCCCTTACCTGAAGGTTGATTCTTCGATCTTCCCCTTTTTGCACCTCTCTGCTTCTCTTCTCTTTCACGTTCAAACTTTTCTCTTCTCCTTGGTTCTATTCCTCTTTTCTCACAATCCTCTATTTTGTGAGAAATAAAATAAAACTATTTTAATTAGTAATAGGGCCTACCAATGCACCACTTCTTTACTAATCACAACTTAAGCCCATTTGCTTAATTTCTCATTAATTCTCAATAATTCCCCATAATTCAATTAAATTAATTTCAAATTAAACCCTAAACCCTAAACCCAAAATTACAATGTAACCAAGTTTAACGAAGTTCGTGACTTTTATGTAGTATAGCTCACAAAAATTTTCCAAAATATTAAAATTTTCAATTTAACGAACTTCGTGACTTTTATGTAGTATATCACTCGAAAATCATCCAAACTACCAATGTAACCAAGTTTAACGAACTTCGTGACTTTTCTGTAGTATAGCACACGAAAATCTTCCAAAATATTTAAGTTTGCAAATTTAACAAACTTCGTGACTTTTATGTAGTTAAATACACGAAAATCTTGCAAAATATCAAATTTTGCAAGTTTAAAAAACATCGTGACTTTTATGTAGTATAGCACACGAAAATCATCCATAATACCAAGGAAACAAGTTTAACGAACTTCGTGACTTTTCTATAGTTTAGCACACGAGAATCTTCCAAAATATTAAAAGTTGCAAGTTTATCAAACTTCGTGACTTTCATGTAGTATAGCACACGAAAATCTTTCCAAAGACCAAATTTTGCAAGTTTAACAAACTTTGTGACTTTTATGAAGTATAGCATACGAAATTCTTCCAAAATAACAGTGTATGCAAGTTTAACGAGCTTCAAGACTTTTATGTAGTATAGCACACGAAAATCTTCCAGAATATTTAAATTTGCAAGTTGAACGAACTTCGTGACTTTTATGTATTATGGCACACGAAAATCTTCCAAAATACCAATGTAACCAAGTTTAACGAACTTCGTGACTTTTATGTAGTATAGCACACAAAAATCTTCAAAAATATTAAAACTTACAAGTTTAACGAACTTCGTGACTTTTATGTAGTATAGTAAACGAAAATCATCCAAAATATCAATATAACCATGTGTAACGAACTTCGTGACTTTTATGTAGTAAAGCACACGTAAATCTTCAAAAATACCAAATTTTGCAAGTTTAACAAACTTCGTGACTTTTATGTAATATAGCACACGAAAATCTTCCAAAATTACAATGTAACCAAGTTTAACGAACTTCGTGACTTTTATGTAGTATCGCTCACAAAAATCTTCTAAAATATTAAAATTTGCAAGTTTAACGAACTTCTAGACTTTTATGTAGTATATCACTCGAAAATCATCCAAACAACCAATGTAACCAAGTTTAACGAACTACGTGACTTTTCTGTAGTATAGCACACAAAAATCTTCCAAAATATTAACATTAGCAAGTTTAACGAGCTTCGTAACTTTTCTGTAATATAGCAAACAAAAGTCTTCCAGAAGACCAAAATTTACAATTTTAACAAACTTTGTGACTTTTATGTACTATAGCACACAAAAATCATCCAAAATACCAATGTAACCAAATTTTGCAAGTTTAACAAACTTCGTGACTTTTATGTAATATAGCACACGAAAATCTTCCAAAATTACAATGTAAACAAGTTTAACGAACTTCGTGACATTAATGTAGTATGGCTCACAAAAATCTTCTGAAATATTAAAATTTTCATTTTAACGAACTTCGTGACTTTTATGTAGTATATCACACGAAAATCATCAAAAATACCAATGTAACCAAGTTTAACGAACTTCGTGACTTTTCTGTAGTATAGCACACGAAAATCTTCCAAAATATTTAAATTTGCAAATTTAACAAACTTCGTGACTTTTATGTAGTTAAATACACGAAAATCTTGCAAAATACCAAATTTTGCAAGTTTAACATACTTCGTGACTTTTATGAAGTATAGCACACGAAAATCATCCAAAATACCAAAGTAAACAAGTTTAACGAACTTCTTGACTTCTCTATAGTTTAGCAGACGAAAATCTTCCAAAATATTAAAAGATGCAAGTTTAACAAACTTCGTGACTTTTATGTAGTATAGCGAACGAAAATCTTCCCAAAGACCAAATTTTGCAAGTTTAACAAACTTCATGACTTTTATGAAGTATAGCATACGAAAATCTTCAAAAATAACAGTGTATGCAAGTTTAACGAGCTTCGTGACTTTTATGTAGTACAGCACACGAAAATCTTCCAGAATATTTAAATTTGCAAGTTGAACAAACTTCGTGACTTTTATGTATTATGGCACACGAAAATCTTCCAAAATACCAATGTAACCAAGTTTAACGAACTTCGTGACTTTTATGTAGTATAGCACATCAAAATCTTCAAAAATATTAAAATTTGCAAGTTTAACGAACTTCGTGACTTTTATGTAGTATAGTAAACGAAAATCATCCAAAATATCAATATAACCATGTGTAACGAATTTCGTGACTTTTATGTAGTAAAGCACACGAAAATCGTCAAAAATACCAAATTTTGCAAGTTTAACAAACTTCGTGACTTTTATGTAATAAAGAACACGAAAATCTTCCAAAATTACAATGTAACCAAGTTTAACGTACTTCGTGACTTTTATGTAGTATCGCTCACAAAAATCTTCCAAAATATTAAAATTTGCAAGTTTAACGAACTTCTAGACTTTTATGTAGTATATCACTCGAAATTCATCCAAACTACCAATGTAACCAAGTTTAACGAACTTCGTGACATTTCTCTAGTATAGCACACGAAAATCTTCCAAAATATTAACATTTGCAAGTTAAACGAGCTTCGTAACTTTTCTGTAATAAGGCAAACAAAAATCTTCCAAAACACCAAATTTTACTATTTTAACAAACTTCGTGAATTTTATGTACTATATAGCACACGAAAATCATCCAAAATACCAATGTAACCAAATTTAACGGATTTAGTGACTTTTCTGTAGTATAGCCACGAAAATTTTCCAAAATATTAAAATTTGTAAGTTTTATAAACTTCGTGACTTTTATGTAGTATAGCACACGAAAATCATCCAAATGATCAAATTTTGCAAGTTTAACGAACTTCGTGACTTTATATAGTATAGCACACGAAAATCATCCAAAATATCAAAATACATAGGTTTCTCGAACTTCGTGACTTTTCTGTAGTATAGCATACGAAAATTCTTCCAAAATATTAAAATTTGCAAGTTTGACCAACTTCGTGAATTTTATGTAGTATAGCACACGAAAATCTTCAAAAAGACCAAATTTTGCAAGTTTAAGAAACTTCATGACTTTTATGTAGTATAGCACACGAAAATCTTCCAAAATTACAATGTAACCAAGTTAAACAAGCTTCGTGACTTTCATGTAGTATAGCTAACGAAAATCTTAAATATTAAAAATTTTAATTTAACGAACTTCGTGACTTTTATGTAGTATATCACACGAAAATCATCCAAAATACCAAGGTAACCTAGTTTAACGAACTTCGTGACGTTTCTGTAGTATATCACACGAAAATCTTCCAAAATATTAAAATTTGCAAATTTAACAAACTTCGTGACTTTTATGTAGTAAAGTACACGAAAATCTTGCAAAATACCAAATTTTGCAAGTTTAACAAACTCCGTGACTTTTATGTAGTATAGCACACGAAAAATCATCCAAAATACCAATGTAAACAAGTTTAACGAACTTCGTGACTTTTCTATAGTATAGCACACGAAAATCTTCCAAAATATCAAAATTTGCAAGTTTAACAAACTTCGTGACTTTTATGTAGTATAGCACACGAAAATCTTTCAAAAGACCAAACTTTGCAAGTCTTACAAACTTCGTGACTTTTATGTAGTATATCATACAAAAATCTTCCAAAATACCAGTGTATGCAAGTCTAACACACTTCGTGACTTTTATGTTGTATAGCACACGAAAATCTTCTTGAATATTAAAATTTGCAAGTTGAACGAACTTCGTGACTTTTATGTAGTATGGCACACGAAAATCTTCCAAAATACCAATGTAACCAAGTTTAACGATCTTCGTCACTTTTATGTAGTATAACACACAAAAATCTTCCAAAATATTAAAATTTGCAAGTTTAACGAACTTCGTGACTTCTATGTAATATAGTACACGAAAATCATCCGAAATATCAATATAACCAAGTTTAACGAAATTCGTGACTTTTGTGTAGTATAGCACACAAAAATCTTCCAAAATATTAAAATTTGCAAGTTTGACGAACTTCGTGACTTTTATGTAGTATAGCACACAAAAATCTTCAAAAAGACCAAATTTTGCAAGTTTAACAAACTTCGTGACTTTTATGTAATATAGCACACGAAAATCTTCAAAAATTACAATGTAACCAAGTTTAACGAACTACGTGACTTTTATGTAGTATAGCTCACGAAAATCTTCCAAAATATTTAAATTTGCAAATTTAACAAACTTCGTGACTTTTATGTAGTAAAGTACACGAAAATCTTGCAAAATACTAAATTTTGCAACTTTAACAAACTTCGTGACTTTTATGTAGGATAGCACACGAAAATCATCCAAAATACCAATGTAAACAAGTTTAACGAACTTCGTGACTTTTCTATAGTATAGCACACGAGAATATTCCAAAATATTAAAAGTTGCAAGTTTAACAAACTTCGTGACTTTTATGTAGTATAGCATACGAAAATCTTCCAAAAGACTAAATTTTGTAAGTTTAACAAACTTCGTGACTTTTATGTAGTATAGCACACTAAAATCTTCCAAAATACCAATGTATGCCAGTTTAATTAACTTCGTGAATTTTATGTAGTATAGCATGTAACACCCTTCTAATAACCCGTATAAATGTTTAACAATAATCAGAGTAAAACATGAAAAGGGCATTACAACTTCCATATAATTAAAACAATACTCATGTCATGCCATAAAAAAGAACGTTAAACCAAAATTATTCAGATTATCATGTTAACACAGCGGAAATATCTTTAACATCTGCATAACACAACAACCAAATCATAGACTTAAAACACCACCATAATTAAAACATCCAATAAGAGAGTTTTATAAGTAACTCTAAACAACATCCCCGGTGTTACACGACCAGAGCATGACACGGACCCAACCGACTCTAACGAATTACTTGACGAGCTAATCCTCACCAAGTACAAAAGCTACTCCTCAATCTGAAAAATAACAACAGTAAGGGTGAGTCTCATTCACATTTAACCAATGTTATAAGATATAGATAATAAAACATCAATCACATATTATTCACCCAATTACAGTTACGATCAGATTCACAACCACCCAATTAATAACAACCAATACACAATCACACGTATAATAACATTGGACAATCTTCCATTTATGTTATAATAACACAAGTAACCTAATGCAATGCAACTATATGCATGTGGTACCAAAATCTGGGATAACCCATCTCACCGATCCACCATCGTCAAGGATGCGGCGACACCCACTCACTAATTTCACACAATGGGAATTAGCTACCACTGATCCACCATCGTTAAGGATCAGCCACATAATGATTATGAAATGCATGTATCAACCATAACATGCTCATCATCCACATTAACAAACCTAATCTCATAATCATCAACCAATACAATAATCAATAGCCACACACAGTTATGCTATTGCTCAACCATAATAAAATACATATTTTACATCAACAATATATGTATAACAAACACAACATCATAACAGGTAAAATATTCATTAATGTATCTGTACGCATAAACCACCACAACCAAATAAAATCGAGTGTTTTAAAATAATTTCGAATCACGAATCCAAAACACTATTTTATTATGTAAATTATTTGATTAGCTTTACTATGCTCAAAACGGCACTAAAATCTGATTTACGGTTTAAAAGTTAGGAGTTTTCAAAGTTAAGAAAAATTTAGAAAAACTTACGTAGAACCCGGTTCCTCCCTACGTGGGAACCGGTTCCTGAAATTCTTCAGAAACTCCTCTCTGGTTTTTACTACTAGGAACCAGGTTGTACCTACATGGGAACCGGTTCCTGCTGAACAAAAATCCTTCGCTTCTGGTTTCTACTACGGGAACCCGGTTCCTCCCACCTGGGAACCAATTCCGACGCTGCTGTAGCAGAAAAACCCATTTTTCCAACACCATATAAACCCGAATCCACACCAATTCGCACCCAAATGTATTATAACACCAAAACAGCAACCACAAACACAAATTAACAAATTTATAACACATTTCAACCATCCAATTCACACCATACATGATCAATACAACATTATTACTCAATTCTCCCAAAACCTAACATTTCTACAACCTAAGCATAACTCAATTGACATAAACAACATGTTCAATTCCATCCTACTACCTATAATCCCATAATAGAAGATAAATGGAAGAGTCCCCCCTTACCTGAAGGTTGATTCTTCGATCTTCCCCTTTTTGCACCTCTCTGCTTCTCTTCTCTTTCACGTTCAAACTTTTCTCTTCTCCTTGGTTCTATTCCTCTTTTCTCACAATCCTCTATTTTGTGAGAAATAAAATAAAACTATTTTAATTAGTAATAGGGCCTACCAATGCACCCCTTCTTTACTAATCACAACTTAAGCCCATTTGCTTAATTTGTCAATAATTCTCAATAATTCCCCATAATTCAATTAAATTAATTTCAAATTAAACCCTAAACCCTAAACCCTAAACCCAAAATTACAATGTAACCAAGTTTAACGAAGTTCGTGACTTTTATGTAGTATAGCTCACAAAAATTTTCCAAAATATTAAAATTTTCAATTTAACGAACTTCGTGACTTTTATGTAGTATATCACTCGAAAATCATCCAAACTACCAATGTAACCAAGTTTAACGAACTTCGTGACTTTTCTGTAGTATAGCACACGAAAATCTTCCAAAATATTTAAGTTTGCCAATTTAACAAACTTCGTGACTTTTATGTAGTTAAATACACGAAAATCTTGCAAAATATCAAATTTTGCAAGTTTAAAAAACATCGTGACTTTTATGTAGTATAGCACACGAAAATCATCCAAAATACCAAGGAAACAAGTTTAACGAACTTCGTGACTTTTATATAGTTTAGCACACGAGAATCTTCCAAAATATTAAAAGTTGCAAGTTTATCAAACTTCGTGACTTTGATGTAGTATAGCACACGAAAATCTTTCCAAAGACCAAATTTTCCAAGTTTAACAAACTTTGTGACTTTTATGAAGTATAGCATACGAAATTCTTCCAAAATAACAGTGTATGCAAGTTTAACGAGCTTCAATATTTTTATGTAGTATAGCACACGAGAATCTTCCAGAATATTTAAATTTGCAAGTTGAACGAACTTCGTGACTTTTATGTATTATGCCACACGAAAATCTTCCAAAATACCAATGTAACCAAGTTTAACGAACTTCGTGACTTTTATGTAGTATAGCACACAAAAATCTTCAAAAATATTAAAATTTACAAGTTTAACGAACTTCGTGACTTTTATGCAGTATAGTAAACGAAAATCATCCAAAATATCAATATAGCCATGTGTAACGAACTTCGTGACTTTTATGTAGTAAAGCACACGAAAATCTTCAAAAATACCAAATTTTGCAAGTTTAACAAACTTCGTGACTTTTATGTAATATAGCACACGAAAATCTTCCAAAATTACAATGTAACCAAGTTTAACGAACTTCGTGACTTTTATGTAGTATCGCTCACAAAAATCTTCCAAAATATTAAAATTTGCAAGTTTAACAAACTTCTAGACTTTTATGTAGTATATCACTCGAAAGTCATCCAAACTACCAATGTAACCAAGTTTAACGAACTACGTGACTTTTCGTAGTATAGCACACGAAAATCTTACAAAATATTAACATTTGCAAGTTTATCGAGCTTCGTAATTTTTCTATAATATAGCAAACGAAAATCTTACAAAAGACCAAATTTTACAATTTTAAAAAACTTCATGACTTTTATGTACTATAGCACATGAAAATCATCCAAAATACCAATGTAACCAAGTTTAACGGATTTAGTGACTTTTCTGTAGCATAGCACACGAAAATTTTCCAAAATATTAAAATTTGTAAATTTTACAAACTTCGTGACTTTTATGTAGTATAGCACACGAAAATCTTCCAAATGACCAAATTTTGCAAGTTTTACAAACTTCGTGACTTTTATGTATTATAGCACACGAAAATCTTCCAAAATTACAATGTAACCAAGTTTAACAAAATTCGTGACTTTTATGTAGTATAGCTCACAAAGATTTTCCAAAATATTAAAATTTTCAATTTAACGAACTTCGTGACTTTTATGTAGTATATCACTCGAAAATCATCCAAACTACCAATGTAACCAAGTTTAACGAACTTCGTGACTTTTCTGTAGTATAGCACACGAAAATCTTCCAAAATATTTAAGTTTGCAAATTTAACAAACTTCGTGACTTTTATGTAGTTAAATACACGAAAATCTTGCAAAATATCAAATTTTGCAAGTTTAAAAAACATCGTGACTTTTATGTAGTATAGCACACGAAAATCATCCAAAATACCAAGGAAACAAGTTTAACGAACTTCGTGACTTTTCTATAGTTTAGCACACGAGAATCTTCCAAAATATAAAAAGTTGCAAGTTTATCAAACTTCGTGACTTTGACGTAGTATAGCACACGAAAATCTTTCCAAAGACCAAATTTTCCAAGTTTAACAAACTTTGTGACTTTTATGAAGTATAGCATACGAAATTCTTCCAAAATAACAGTGTATGCAAGTTTAACGAGCTTCAAGACTTTTATGTAGTATAGCACACGAAAATCTTCCAGAATATTTCAATTTGCAAGTTGAACGAACTTCGTGACTTTTATGTATTATGGCACACGAAAATCTTCCAAAATACCAATGTAACCAAGTTTAACGAACTTCGTGACTTTTATGTAGTATAGCACACAAAAATCTTCAAAAATATTAAAATTTACAAGTTTAACGAACTTCGTGACTTTTATGCAGTATAGTAAACGAAAATCATCCAAAATATCAATATAGCCATGTGTAACGAACTTCGTGACTTTTATGTAGTAAAGCACACGAAAATCTTCAAAAATACCAAATTTTGCAAGTTTAACAAACTTCGTGACTTTTATGTAATATAGCACACGAAAATCTTCCAAAATTACAATGTAACCAAGTTTAACGAACTTCGTGACTTTTATGTAGTATCGCTCACAAAAATCTTCCAAAATATTAAAATTTGCAAGTTTAACAAACTTCTAGACTTTTATGTAGTATATCACTCGAAAATCATCCAAACTACCAATGTAACCAAGTTTAACGAACTACGTGACTTTTCTGTAGTATAGCACACGAAAATCTTCCAAAATATTAACATTAGCAAGTTTAACGAGCTTCGTAACTTTTCTGTAATATAGCAAACGAAAGTTTTCCAGAAGAACAAAATTTACAATTTTAACAAACTTTGTGACTTTTATGTACTATAGCACACAAAAATCATCCAAAATACCAATGTAACCAAATTTAACGGATTTAGTGACTTTTCTGTAGTATAGCACACGAAAATTTTCCAAAATATTAAAATTTGTAAGTTTTATAAACTTCGTGACTTTTATGTAGTATAGCACACGAAAATATTCCAAATGACCAAATTTTGCAAGTTTAACAAACTTCGTGACTTTTATGTAATATAGCACACGAAAATCTTCCAAAATTACAATGTAAACAAGTTTAACGAACTTCGTGACTTTAATGTAGTATGGCTCACAAAAATCTTCTAAAATATTAAAATTTTCATTTTAACGAACTTCGTGGCTTTTATGTAGTATATCACACGAAGATCATCCAAAATACCAATGTAACCAAGTTTAACGAACTTCGTGACTTTTCTGTAGTATAGCACACGAAAATCTTCCAAAATATTTAAATTTGCAAATTTAGCAAACTTCGTGACTTTTACGTAGTTAAATACACGAAAATCTTGCAAAATACCAAATTTTGCAAGTTTAACAAACTTCGTGACTTTTATGTAGTATAGCACACGAAAATCATCCAAAATACCAAAGTAAACAAGTTTAACGAACTTCTTGACTTTTCTATAGTTTAGCAGACGAAAATCTTCCAAAATATTAAAAGAAGCAAGTTTAACAAACTTCGTGACTTTTATGTAGTATAGCACACGAAAATCTACCCAAAGACCAAATTTTGCAAGTTTAACAAACTTCATGACTTTTATGAAGTATAGCATACGAAAATCTTCTAAAATAACAGTGTATGCAAGTTTAACGAGCTTCGTGACTTTTATGTAGTACAGAACACAAAAATCTTCCAGAATATTTAAATTTGCAAGTTGAACAAACTTCGTGGCTTTTATGTATTATGGTACACGAAAATCTTCAAAAATACCAATGTAACCAACTTTAACGAACTTCGTGACTTTTATGTAGTATAGCACACAAAAATCTTCAAAAATATTAAAATTTGCAAGTTTAACGAACTTTGTGACTTTTATGTAGTATAATAAACGAAAATCATCCAAAATATCAATATAACCATGTGTAACGAACTTCGTGACATTTATGTTGTAAAGCACACGAAAATCGTCAAAAATACCAAATTTTGCAAGTTTAACAAACTTCGTGACTTTTATGTAATATAGAACACGAAAATCTTCCAAAATTACAATGTAACCAAGTTTAACGAACTTCGTGACTTTTATGTAGTATCGCTCACAAAAATCTTCCAAAATATTAAAATTTGCAAGTTTAACGAACTTCTAGACTTTTATGTAGTATATCACTCGAAAATCATCCAAACTACCAATGTAATCAAGTTTAACGAACTTCGTGACTTTTCTCTAGTATAGCACACGAAAATCTTCCAAAATACTAACATTTGCAAGTTAAACGAGCTTCGTAACTTTTCTGTATAAAGGCAAACAAAAATCTTCCAAAACACCAAATTTTACTATTTTAACAAACTTTGTGACTTTTATGTACTATAGCACACAAAAATCATCCAAAATACCAATGTAACCAAATTTAACGGATTTAGTGACTTTTCTGTAGTATAGCACACGAAAATTTTCCAAAATATTAAAATTTGTAAGTTTTACAAACTTCGTGACTTTTATGTAGTCTAGTACACGAAAATCTTCCCAAAGACCAAATTTTGCAAGTTGAACAAACTTCGTGACTTTTATGTATTATGACACACGAAAATCTTCCAAAATACCAATGTAACCAAGTTTAACGAACTTCGTGACTTTTATGTAGTATAGCACACAAAAATCTTCAAAAATATTAAAATTTGCAAGTTTAACGAACTTCGTGACTTTTATGTAGTATAGTAAACGAAAATCATCCAAAATATCAATATAACCATGTGTAACGAACTTCGTGACTTTTATGTAGTAAAGCACACGAAAATCGTCAAAAATACCAAATTTTGCAAGTTTAACGAACTTCGTGACTTTTATGTAGTATGGCTCACAAAAATCTTCCAAAATATTAAAATTTGCAAGTTTAACGAACTTCTAGACTTTTATGTAGTATATCACTCGAAAATCATCCAAACTACCAATGTAACCAAGTTTAACGAACTTCGTGACATTTCTCTAGTATAGCACACGAAAATCTTCCAAAATATTAACATTTGCAAGTTAAACGAGCTTCATAACTTTTCTGTAATAAGGCAAACAAAAATCTTCCAAAACACCAAATTTTACTATTTTAACAAACTTCGTGACTTTTATGTACTATATAGCACACGAAAATCATCCAAAATACCAATGTAACCAAATTTAACGGATTTAGTGACTTTTCTGTAGTATAGCCACGAAAATTTTCCAAAATATTAAAATTTGTAAGTTTTACAAACTTCGTGACTTTTATGTAGTAAAGCACACGAAAATCATCCAAATGATCAAATTTTGCAAGTTTAACGAACTTCGTGACTTTTATATAGTATAGTACACGAAAATCATCCAAAATATCAAAATACCTAGGTTTCTCGAACTTCGTGACTTTTCTGTAGTATAGCACACGAAAATTCTTCCAAAATATTAAAATTTGCAAGTTTGACGAACTTCGTGAATTTTATGTAGTATAGCACACGAAAATCTTGAAAAAGACCAAATTTTGCAAGTTTAAGAAACTTCGTGACTTTTATGTAATATAGCACACGAAAATCTTCCAAAATTACAATGTAACCAAGTTAAACAAACTTCGTGACTTTCATGTAGTATAGCTAACGAAAATCTTAAATATTAAAAATTTTAATTTAACGAACTTCGTGACTTTTATGTAGTATATCACACGAAAATCATCGAAAATACCAAGGTAACCAAGTTTAACGAACTTCGTGACGTTTCTGTAGTATAGCACACGAAAATCTTCCAAAATATTAAAATTTGCAAATTTAACAAACTTCGTGATTTTTATGTAGTAAAGTACACGAAAATCTTGCAAAATACCAAATTTTGCAAGTTTAACAAACTCCGTGACTTTCATGTAGTATAGCACACGAAAATCATCCAAAATACCAATGTAAACAAGTTTAACGAACTTCGTGACTTTTCTATAGTATAGCACACGAAAATCTTCCAAAATATCAAAATTTGCAAGTTTAACAAACTTCGTGACTTTTATGTAGTATAGCACACGAAAATCTTTCAAAAGACCAAACTTTGCAAGTTTTACAAACTTCGTGACTTTTATGTAGTATATCATACAAAAATCTTCCAAAATACCAGTGTATGCAAGTCTAACACACTTCGTGACTTTTATGTTGTATAGCACACGAAAATCTTCTTGAATATTAAAATTTGCAAGTTGAACGAACTTCGTGACTTTTATGTAGTATGGCACACGAAAATCTTCCAAAATACCAATGTAACCAAGTTTAACGATCTTCGTCACTTTTATGTAGTATAACACACAAAAATCTTCCAAAATATTAAAATTTGCAAGTTTAACGAACTTCGTGACTTCTATGTAGTATAGTACACGAAAATCATCCAAAATATCTATATAACCAAGTTTAACGAAATTCGTGACTTTTGTGTAGTATAGCACACGAAAATCTTCCAAAATATTAAAATTTGCAAGTTTGACGAACTTCGTGACTTTTATGTAGTATAGCACACAAAAATCTTCAAAAAGACCAAATTTTGCAAGTTTAACAAACTTCGTGACTTTTATGTAATATAGCACACGAAAATCTTCCAAAATTACAATGTAACCAAATTTAACGAACTACGTGACTTTTATGTAGTATAGCTCACGAAAATCTTCCAAAATATTTAAATTTGCAAATTTAACAAACTTCGTGACTTTTATGTAGTAAAGTACACGAAAATCTTGCAAAATACTAAATTTTGCAACTTTAACAAACTTCGTGACTTTTATGTAGTATAGCACACGAAAATCATCCAAAATACCAATGTAAACAAGTTTAACGAACTTCGTGACTTTTCTATAGTATAGCACACGAAAATATTCCAAAATATTAAAAGTTGCAAGTTTAACAAACTTCGTGACTTTTATGTAGTATAGCATACGAAAATCTTCCAAAAGACTAAATTTTGTAAGTTTAACAAACTTCGTGACTTTTATGTAGTATAGCACACTAAAATCTTCCAAAATACCAATGTATGCCAGTTTAATTAACTTCGTGAATTTTATGTAGTATAGCATGTAACACCCTTCTAATACCCCGTATAAATGTTTAACAATAATCAGAGTAAAACATGAAAAGGGCATTACAACTTCCATATAATTAAAACAATACTCATGTCATGCCATAAAAAAGAACTTTAAACCAAAATTATTCAGATTATCATGTTAACACAGCGGAAATATCTTTAACATCTGAATAACACAACAACCAAATCATAGACTTAAAACACCACCATAAATAAAACATCCAATAAGAGAGTTTTATAAGTAACTCTAAATAACGTCCCCAGTGTTACACGACCAGAGCATGACACGGACCCAACCGACTCTAACGAATTACTTGACGAGCTAATCCTCACCAAGTACAAAAGCTACTCCTCAATCTGAAAAATAACAACAGTAAGGGTGAGTCTCATTCACATTTAACCAATGTTATAAGATATAGATAATAAAACATCAATCACATATTATTCACCCAATTACAATTACGATCAGATTCACAACCACCCAATTAATAACAACCAATACACAATCACACGTATAATAACATTGGACAATCTTCCATTTATGTTATAATAACACAAGTAACCTAATGCAATGCAACTATATGCATGTGGTACCAAAATCTGGGATAACCCATCTCACCGATCCACCATCGTCAAGGATGCGGCGACACCCACTCACTAATTTCACACAATGGGAATTAGCTACCACTGATCCACCATCGTTAAGGATCAGCCACATAATGATTATGAAATGCATGTATCAACCATAACATGCTCATCATCCACATTAACCAACCAAATCTCATAATCATCAACCAATACAATAATCAATAGCCACACACAGTTATGCTATTGCTCAACCATAATAAAATACATATTTTACATCAACAATATATGTATAACAAACACAACATCATAACAGGTAAAATATTCATTAATGTACCTGTACGCATAAACCACCACAACCAAATAAAATCGAGTGTTTTAAAATAATTTCGAATCACGAATCCAAAACACTATTTTATTATGTAAATCATTTGATTAGCTTTAATATGCTCAAAACGGCACTAAAATCTGATTTACGGTTTAAAAGTTAGGAGTTTTCAAAGTTAAGAAAAATTTAGAAAAACTTACGTAGAACCCGGTTCCTCCCTACGTGGGAACGGGTTCCTGAAATTCTTCAGAAACTCCTCTCTGGTTTTTACTACTAGGAACCAGGTTGTACCTACATGGGAACCGGTTCCTGCTGAACAAAAATCCTTCGCTTCTGGTTTCTACTACGGGAACCCGGTTCCTCCCACCTGGGAACCAATTCCGACGCTGCTGTAGCAGAAAAACCCATTTTTCCAACACCGTATAAACCCGAATCCACACCAATTCGCACCCGAATGTATTATAACACCAAAACAGCAACCACAAACACAAATTAACACATTTATAACACATTTCAACCATCCAATTCACACCATACATGATCAATACAACATTATTACTCAATTCTCCCAAAACCTAACATTTCTACAACCTAAGCATAACTCAATTGACATAAACAACATGTTCAATTTCATCCTACTACCTATAATCCCATAATAGAAGATAAATGGAAGAGTCCCCCCTTACCTGAAGGTTGATTCTTCGATCTTCCCCTTTTTTCACCTCTCTGCTTCTCTTCTCTTTCACGTTCAAACTTTTCTCTTCTCCTTGGTTCTATTCCTCTTTTCTCACAATCCTCTATTTTGTGAGAAATAAAATAAAACTATTTTAATTAGTAATAGGGCCTACCAATGCACCCCTTCTTTACTAATCACAACTTAAGCCCATTTGCTTAATTTCTCAATAATTCTCAATAATTCCCCATAATTCAATTAAATTAATTTCAAATTAAATTATGAAAATATGGAGTGTTACATAGCACACAAAAATCTTCCAGAATATTAAAATTTTCAAGATTGACGAAATTTGTGACTTTTATGTAGTAAATCACACGAAAATCTTCAAAAATACCAAATTTTTCAATTTTAACGAATTTCCAGACTTTAATGTAGTATAGCACACGAAAATATACTAAAATACCAATGTAACCAAGTTTAACGAAATTCGTGACTTTTATGTAGTATAGCTCACGAAAATCTTCCAAAATATTAAAATATTAAAGTTTAACGAACTTCGTGACTTTAAAGTAGTATAGCACACGAAAATCATCCAAAATACAATGTAACCAAGTTTAACAAACTTCGTGACTTTAATGTAGTATAGCACACGAAAATCTTCAAAATACCAATGAAACCAAGTTTAACGAACTTCGTGACTTTTCAGTAGTATAACACACGAAAATCTTCCAAAAATATTAAAAATTGCAAGTTTGACGAACTTCGTGAATTTTATATAGTATAGCACACGAAAATCTTCAAGAAGACCAAATTTTGCAAGTTTAACAAACTTCGTGACTTTTATGTAATATAGTACACGAAAATCTTCCAAAATTACATTGTAACTAAGTTTAACAAACTTCGTGACTTTTATGTAGTATAGCTCACGAAAATCATCCAAAATATTAAAATTTGCAATTTAACGAACTTCGTTACTTTTATGTAGTATGTCACACGAAAATCATCCAAAATACCAATGTAACCAAGTTTAATGAACTTCGTGACTTTTCTGTAGTATAGCACACGAAAATCTTCCAAAATATTTAAATTTGCAAATTTAACAAACTTCGTGACTTTTATGTAGTAAAGTACACGAAAATCTTGCAAAATACCAAATTTTGCAAGTTTAACAAACTTCGTGACTTTTATGTAGTATAGCACACGAAAATCATCCAAAATACCAAATGTAAAGAAGTTTAACGAACTTCGTGACTTTTCTATTGTATAGCACACGAAAATATTCCAAAATATTAAAAATTACAAGTTTAACAAACTTCGTGACTTTTATGTAGTATAACACACGAAAATCTTCCAAAAGACCAAATTTTGCAAGTTTAACAAACTTCGTGACTTTTATGTAGTATAGCACACGAAAATCTTCCTGAATATTAAATTTTTCAAGTTTGACGAAATTTGTGACTTTTATGTAGTAAAGCACACGAAAATCTTCAAAAATACCAAATTTTGCAAGTTTAACAAGTTTCCAGACTTTTATGTAGTATAGCACACGAAAATCTTCTAAAATACCAATGTAACCAAGTTTAACGAACTTCGTGACTTTTATGTAGTATAGCTCACGAAAATCTTCCAAAATATTAAAATTTGCAAGTTTAACAAACTTCGTGACTTTGAAGTTGTATAGCACACGAAAATCATCCAAAATACAATATAACCAAGTTTAACAAACTTCGTGACTTTTCTGTAGTATAGCACACGAAAATCTTCCAAAATATTAAAATTTGCAAGTATAACGAACTTCAAGACTTTTATGTAATATAGCACACAAAAATCTTCCAAAAGACCAAATTTTGCAAGTTTAACAAACTTCGTGACTTTAATATAGTATAGCACACGAAAATCTTAAAATTCCAATGTAACCAAGTTTAACGAACTTCGTGACTTTTCAGTAGTATATCACACGAAAATCTTCCAAAAATATTAAAATTGGCAACTTTAACAATCTTCGTGACATTATGTAGTATGGTACACGAAAATCTTGCAAAAGACCAAATTTTGCAAGTTAAATAAACTTCGTGACTTTTATGTAGAATAGCATACGAAAATCATCCAAAATACCAATGTAACCAAGTTTAACGAACTTCGTGACTTTTATGTAGTATAGCACACAAAAATCTTGCAGAATATTAAAATTTGCAAGTTTAACGAACTTCGTGACTTTTATGTTGTATAGTACACGAAAATCTTTCAAAAGACCAAATTTTTCAAGTTTAACAAACTTCGTGACTTTTATGTAACATAGCACACGAAAATCTTTCAAAATTACAATGTAACCAAGTTTGACGAACTTCGTGACTTTTATGTAGTAGCTCACGAAAATCTTCCAAAATATTAATATTTGCAAGTTTAACGAACTTCGTGACTATTATGTTTTAAGGTATGACAAGTATGACACACGAAAATCTTCCAAAATACCAATGTAACCAAGTTTAACGAACTTCATGACTTTTATGTAGTATGGCACACGAAAATCTTCCAAAATACCAATGTAACCAAGTTTAACCAACTTCGTGACTTTTATGTAATATAGATCACAAAAATCTTCCAAACTATTAAAATTTGCAAGCTTAATGAACTTCGTGACTTTTATGTATTATAGCTCACAAAAATCTTCCAGAATATTAAAACTTTCAATTTAACGAACTTCGTGACTTTTATGTAGTATATCACACGAAAATCATCCAAAATATTAACATAACCAAGTTTCTCGAACTTTGTGACTTTTCTGTAGTATAGCGCACGAAAAATCTTCCAAAATATTAAAATTTGCAAGTTTGACGAACTTCGTGAATTTTATGTAGTATAGCACACGGAAATCTTCAAAAAGACCAAATTTTGCAAGTTTAACAAACTTCGTGACTTTAATATAGCACACGAAAAATCTTCCAAAATTACAATGTAACTAAGTTTCACGAACTTTGTGACTTTTATGTAGTATAGCTAACGAAAATCTTAAATATTAAAATTTTTAATTTAACGAACTTCGTGAATTTTATGTAGTATATCACACGAAAATCATCCAAAATACCAATGTAACCAAGTTTAACGAACTTCGTGACATTTCTATAGTATAGCACACGAAAATCTTCCCAAATATTAAAAGTTGCAAGTTTAACAAACTTCGTGACTTTTATGTAGTATAGCACACGAAAATCATTCAAAAGACCAAACTTTGCAAGTTTAACAAACTTCGTGACTTTTATGTATTATTGCATACGAAAATATTCCAAAATACTAGTGTATGCAAGTTTAACGAACTTCGTGACTTTTATGTAGTTTGGCACACGAAAATCTTCCAAAATACCAATGTAACCAAGTTTAACGAACTTCGTGACTTTTATGTAGTATAGCACACTAAAATCTTCAAAAATATTAAAATTTGCAAGTTTAACGAACTTCGTGACTTTTATGTAGTTTAGTACACGAAAATCATCCAAAATATCAATATAACCAAGTTTAACGAAATTCGTGACTTTTGTGTAGCACGCGAAAATCTTCCAAAATATTAAAACTTGCAAGTTTGACGAACTTCGTGAATTTTATATAGTATAGCACACGAAAATCTTCAAGAAGACCAAATTTTGCAAGTTTAACAAACTTCGTGACTTTTATGTAATATAGTACACGAAAATCTTCCAAAATTACATTGTAACCAAGTTTAACAAACTTCGTGACTTTTATGTAGTATAGCTCTCGAAAATCATCCAAAATATTAAAATTTGCAATTTAACGAACTTCGTTACTTTTATGTAGTATGTCACACGAAAATCATCCAAAATACCAATGTAACCAAGTTTAATGAACTTCGTGACTTTTCTGTAGTATAGCACACGAAAATCTTCCAAAATATTTAAATTTGCAAATTTAACAAACTTCGTGACTTTTATGTAGTAAAGTACACGAAAATCTTGCAAAATACCAAATTTTGCAAGTTTAACAAACTTCGTGACTTTTATGTAGTATAGCACACGAAAATCATCCAAAATACCAAATGTAAAGAAGTTTAACGAACTTCGTGACTTTTCTATTGTATAGCACACGAAAATATTCCAAAATATTAAAAATTACAAGTTTAACAAACTTCGTGACTTTTATGTAGTATAACACACGAAAATCTTCCAAAAGACCAAATTTTGCAAGTTTAACAAACTTCGTGACTTTTATGTAGTATAGCACACGAAAATCTTCCAGAATATTAAATTTTTCAAGTTTGACGAAATTTGTGACTTTTATGTAGTAAAGCACACGAAAATCTTCAAAAATACCAAATTTTGCAAGTTTAACAAGTTTCCAGACTTTTATGTAGTATAGCACACGAAAATCTTCTAAAATACCAATGTAACCAAGTTTAACGAACTTCGTGACTTTTATGTAGTATAGCTCACGAAAATCTTCCAAAATATTAAAATTTGCAAGTTTAACAAACTTCGTGACTTTGAAGTTGTATAGCACACGAAAATCATCCAAAATACAATATAACCAAGTTTAACAAACTTCGTGACTTTTCTGTAGTATAGCACACGAAAATCTTCCAAAATATTAAAATTTGCAAGTATAACGAACTTCAAGACTTTTATGTAATATAGCACACAAAAATCTTCCAAAAGACCAAATTTTGCAAGTTTAACAAACTTCGTGACTTTAATATAGTATAGCACACGAAAATCTTAAAATTCCAATG
Source organism: Vicia villosa (assembly GCF_029867415.1). Lineage (NCBI taxonomy): Eukaryota > Viridiplantae > Streptophyta > Magnoliopsida > Fabales > Fabaceae > Vicia > Vicia villosa. Next base: position 304,770 of record NW_026705889.1, on the reverse strand, counting down.
TAACCAAGTTTAACGAACTTCGTGACTTTTCAGTAGTATAGCACACGAAAATCTTCCAAAAATATTAAAATTGGCAACTTTAACAATCTTCGTGACTTTATGTAGTATGGTACACGAAAATCTTGCAAAAGACCAAGTTTTGCAAGTTAAATAAACTTCGTGACTTTTATGTAGTATAGCATACGAAAATCATCCAAAATACCAATGTAACCAAGTTTAACGAACTTCGTGACTTTTATGTAGTATAGCACACAAAAATCTTGCAGAATATTAAAATTTGCAAGTTTAACGAACTTCGTGACTTTTATGTTGTATAGTACACGAAAATCTTTCAAAAGACCAAATTTTTCAAGTTTAACAAACTTCATGACTTTTATGTAACATAGCACACGAAAATCTTTCAAAATTACAATGTAACCAAGTTTAACGAACTTCGTGACTTTTATGTAGTAGCTCACGAAAATCTTCCAAAATATTAATATTTGCAAGTTTAACGAACTTCGTGACTATTATGTTTTAAGGTATGACAAGTATGACACACGAAAATCTTCCAAAATACCAATGTAACCAAGTTTAACGAACTTCATGACTTTTATGTAGTATGGCACACGAAAATCTTCCAAAATACCAATGTAACCAAGTTTAACCAACTTCGTGACTTTTATGTAATATAGCACACAAAAATCTTCCAAACTATTAAAATTTGCAAGCTTAATGAACTTCGTGACTTTTATGTATTATAGCTCACAAAAATCTTCCAGAATATTAAAACTTTCAATTTAACGAACTTCGTGACTTCTATGTAGTATATCACACGAAAATCATCCAAAATATTAACATAACCAAGTTTCTCGAACTTTGTGACTTTTCTGTAGTATAGCGCACGAAAAATCTTCCAAAATATTAAAATTTGCAAGTTTGACGAACTTCGTGAATTTTATGTAGTATAGCACACGAAAATCTTCAAAAAGACCAAATTTTGCAAGTTTAACAAACTTCGTGACTTTAATATAGCACACGAAAATCTTCCAAAATTACAATGTAACTAAGTTTCACGAACTTTGTGACTTTTATGTAGTATAGCTAACGAAAATCTTAAATATTAAAATTTTTAATTTAACGAACTTCGTGACTTTTATGTAGTATATCACACGAAAATCATCCAAAATACCAATGTATACCAAGTTTAACGAACTTCGTGACATTTCTATAGTATAGTACACGAAAATCTTCCAAAATATTAAAAGTTGGGAGTTTAACAAACTTCGTGACTTTTATGTAGTATAGCACACGAAAATCATTCAAAAGACCAAACTTTGCAAGTTTAACAAACTTAGTGACTTTTATGTATTATTGCATACGAAAATCTTCCAAAATACTAGTGTATGCAAGTTTAACGAACTTCGTGACTTTTATGTAGTATGGCACACGGAAATCTTCCAAAATACCAATGTAACCAAGTTTAACGAACTTCGTGACTTTTATGTTGTATAGCACACAAAAATCTTCCAAAATATTAAAATTTGCAAATTTAACGAACTTCGTGACTTTTACGTAGTTTAGTACACGAAAATCATCCAAAATATCAATATAACCAAGTTTAACGAAATTCGTGACTTTTGTGTAGAACACGAAAATCTTCCAAAATATTAAAACTTGCAAGTTTGACGAACTTCGTGAATTTTATATAGTATAGCACACGAAAATCTTCAAGAAGACCAAATTTTGCAAGTTTAACAAACTTCGTGACTTTTATGTAATATAGTACACGAAAATCTTCCAAAATTACATTGTAACCAAGTTTAACAAACTTCGTGACTTTTATGTAGTATAGCTCACGAAAATCATCCAAAATATTAAAATTTGCAATTTAACGAACTTCGTTACTTTTATGTAGTATGTCACACGAAAATCATCCAAAATACCAAAGTAACCAAGTTTAATGAACTTCGTGACTTTTCTGTAGTATAGCACACGAAAATCTTCCAAAATATTTAAATTTGCAAATTTAACAAACTTCGTGACTTCTATGTAGTAAAGTACACGAAAATCTTGCAAAATACCAAATTTTGCAAGTTTAACAAACTTCGTGACTTTTATGTAGTATAGCACACGAAAATCATCCAAAATACCAAATGTAAAGAAGTTTAACGAACTTCGTGACTTTTCTATTGTATAGCACACGAAAATATTCCAAAATATTAAAAATTACAAGTTTAACAAACTTCGTGACTTTTATGTAGTATAACACACGAAAATCTTCCAAAAGACCAAATTTTGCAAGTTTAACAAACTTCGTGACTTTTATGTAACATAGCACACGAAAATCTTTCAAAAATATTAAAATTTGCAAGTTTAACGAACTTCGTGACTTTTATGTAGTTTAGTACACGAAAATCATCCAAAATATCAATATAACCAAGTTTAACGAAATTCGTGACTTTTGTGTAGCACGCGAAAATCTTCCAAAATATTAAAACTTTAAAGTTTGACGAACTTCGTGAATTTTATATAGTATAGCACACGAAAATCTTCAAGAAGACCAAATTTTGCAAGTTTAACAAACTTCGTGACTTTTATGTAATATAGTACACGAAAATCTTCCAAAATTACATTGTAACCAAGTTTAACAAACTTCGTGACTTTTATGTAGTATAGCTCACGAAAATCATCCAAAATATTAAAATTTGCAATTTAACGAACTTCGTTACTTTTATGTAGTATGTCACACGAAAATCATCCAAAATACCAATGTAACCAAGTTTAATGAACTTCGTGACTTTTCTGTAGTATAGCACACGAAAATCTTCCAAAATATTTAAATTTGCAAATTTAACAAACTTCGTGACTTTTATGTAGTAAAGTACACGAAAATCTTGCAAAATACCAAATTTTGCAAGTTTAACAAACTTCGTGACTTTTATGTAGTATAGCACACGAAAATCATCCAAAATACCAAATGTAAAGAAGTTTAACGAATTTCGTGACTTTTCTATTGTATAGGACACGAAAATATTCCAAAATATTAAAAATTACAAGTTTAACAAACTTCGTGACTTTTATGTAGTATAACACACGAAAATCTTCCAAAAGACCAAATTTTGCAAGTTTAACAAACTTCGTGACTTTTATGTAGTATAGCACACGAAAATCTTCCAGAATATTAAATTTTTCAAGTTTGACGAAATTTGTGACTTTTATGTAGTAAAGCACACGAAAATCTCCAAAAATACCAAATTTTGCAAGTTTAACAAGTTTCCAGACTTTTATGTAGTATAGCACACGAAAATCTTCTAAAATACCAATGTAACCAAGTTTAACGAACTTCGTGACTTTTATGTAGTATAGCTCACGAAAATCTTCCAAAATATTAAAATTTGCAAGTTTAACAAACTTCGTGACTTTGAAGTTGTATAGCACACGAAAATCATCCAAAATACAATATAACCAAGTTTAACAAACTTCGTGACTTTTCTGTAGTATAGCACACGAAAATCTTCCAAAATATTAAAATTTGCAAGTATAACGAACTTCAAGACTTTTATGTAATATAGCACACAAAAATCTTCCAAAAGACCAAATTTTGCAAGTTTAACAAATTTCGTGACTTTAATATAGTATAGCACACGAAAATCTTAAAATTCCAATGTAACCAAGTTTAACGAACTTCGTGACTTTTCAGTAGTATAGCACACGAAAATCTTCCAAAAATATTAAAATTGGCAACTTTAACAATCTTCGTGACTTTATGTAGTATGGTACACGAAAATCTTGCAAAAGACCAAATTTTGCAAGTTAAATAAACTTCGTGACTTTTATGTAGTATAGCATACGAAAATCATCCAAAATACCAATGTAACCAAATTTAACGAACTTCGTGACTTTTATGTAGTATAGCACACAAAAATCTTGCAGAATATTAAAATTTGCAAGTTTAACGAACTTCGTGACTTTTATGTTGTATAGTACACGAAAATCTTTCAAAAGACCAAATTTTTCAAGTTTAACAAACTTCGTGACTTTTATGTAACATAGCACACGAAAATCTTTCAAAATTACAATGTAACCAAGTTTAACGAACTTCGTGACTTTTATGTAGTAGCTCACGAAAATCTTCCAAAATATTAATATTTGCAAGTTTAACGAACTTCGTGACTATTATGTTTTAAGGTATGACAAGTATGACACACGAAAATCTTCCAAAATACCAATGTAACCAAGTTTAACGAACTTCATGACTTTTATGTAGTATGGCACACGAAAATCTTCCAAAATACCAATGTAACCAAGTTTAACCAACTTTGTGACTTTTATGTAATATAGCACACAAAAATCTTCCAAACTATTAAAATTTGCAAGCTTAATGAACTTCGTGACTTTTATGTATTATAGCTCACAAAAATCTTCCAAAATATTAAAACTTTCAATTTAACGAACTTCGTGACTTTTATGTAGTATATCACACGAAAATCATCCAAAATATTAACATAACCAAGTTTCTCGAACTTTGTGACTTTTCTGTAGTATAGCGCACGAAAAATCTTCCAAAATATTAAAATTTGCAAGTTTGACGAACTTCGTGAATTTTATGTAGTATAGCACACTAAAATCTTCAAAAATATTAAAATTTGCAAGTTTAACGAACTTCGTGACTTTTATGTAGTTTAGTACACGAAAATCATCCAAAATATCAATATAACCAAGTTTAACGAAATTCGTGACTTTTGTGTAGCACGCGAAAATCTTCCAAAATATTAAAACTTGCAAGTT